>NC_072731.1:170780076-170878719 GCF_026930045.1 Uloborus diversus
GGGGGAAAAAACGTTTTTTTTTTTGGAAATTTTCTGGGGTTTTTTTTCTTGACTGTTTTCATCTTTACCCCTGATATGTAAATAAATAAATGTATATATATTGATGCATTTTATTAATTTTTCTTTTCAGGGTGGAATCAATGCTGCTTTAGGAAATATGGAACCAGATGATTGGAAATGGCACATGTAATTTTATTTTTGTCTACTCTTTATGTGCTTTTATGAAACTTATAAAAGTTGTTTTACTTAATTTTCTATTTGCTGTGTTGTTGTGTAGCTTGATAGATGCAAATATATAAATTATGTATATGCAGTGTATCCGTGCACCAGAAAAGTCCGGGGAAATCATGGAAAGTTATGGTTTTTGCCCATGATCAAAAGTGGTCATGGAAAGTCGTGATTTTAAGCAAAAAATGCTCAAAAATCATGGAGACTAACAATTGGTCATGGATGAATTTAATGTTTTAAAAACAAAGACAGTAATAATTCATCGTCTTTGAATCTTTTTATTCGATTATGCAGGGGTGCAGAAAATATTTTAACACTAACATTTCCCCCAGTCCAGGGGCGGACTGGCTAGGTCGGCTATTCGGGGATCCCTGACTGGGCCAACTGCTTAGAGGGCCAACTTAAATAGTTGACCCTTTTTTGGCAAACAAATTTCTCTGAAGAAAATTATTGAGCTCTTGTCCTTCAAATTTAAGTCGATATTGTGTATATAAAACGGAAAAAGTTCTATAGAAGTGAGATTGATGCTATACATCAGTGGTGTCCAGCCTTTTTTATTTTTACCTCGGGCACACTGCATATTAAGAGGTATGTCACAGGCTAGAACAAACATAAAAAAAATTTTTTTCTTGGGAAAACAAGGAAAATGGAAGACAATTACAAACCAAAACTTGCTTACATTATTACTGCATGGAGTCATTCCATTTCAAATCAGGCAGGCAGGTATGAAAAGTGTCATATGACCATCACCGATTTTTTTGAAAAAAATACAGTAGTTACAGCTAAGGGACATATGAAATATCCCAAAAGAATTTTGCAAGAAAAATTTTTTTTTCTTCAGTTACAGCCTATTAAAATTCTGCACAAAATCTGCCATTTTGGAAAAAACCGGCAAAACACTCCATTTGAAATGGACACTATTTCAAAAGTATTTAACCTATTTGAATAATTCTTTTTTCTAAAAATAAATAAGGACCCATATATTCTCTAGACATCGTTTTTGAAAGTTTAGTTAGGATTTTTGATAAAGAAAAAAATTCATTTTTGCCGTGAAAAAACTGCATTTTTACCGATTTTATGATTTTTTTTCTCCATGAAAAAAAAAGTTTTTTTACTAAACGGAGATGGCAGTCTAAAGCCCTTATATGATAGTTTCATAACATATTTTATTATAATCCTTGGATGCATACAGCCTCGGAAATAAAATTTGAAATTTTGAAAATTTTCAAAAATTAGCGATTTTTGAAGTGATTTTATTCAAAAAACCCATTTTTTAAAAATCTAAAAATTGGCTCATTTGAAACTCATATAATGCTTAACAAGTGGATAGACACCGCATCCCGTATTTTTTCCCATAAAATGTTTTATGATTTTTTGAAAGTGACCTTATCGCCTATTGCATGCATGTAAAATAAAAATATCTAATAATTTCAGTAACTGAAATTCTGACTATATTAATGCCTAATAGCTACAATAATGGTGCACTTTATCAGGAACAACTAAAATCTTACCGACTTTTAATAATATATCAGTAACAAACCGCTTTTGATGACCCAGTCAATTCGTCTTTTTGTAAGACTCTGTGTATAGCCTTTAGATAGAAGAGCCTTTGATGATTATATTAATGACTAATAGCTACGATAATGATGTACTTTATCAGTAACAGTTAAAATCTTTCCTTTTTTTTTATAAATATTAGTTTATTTTGTCTCCAAAGCTATGCATTCACCGTTACTTTCATATTCATCAACGAATCATATTTTTCTCTTTCAATTCTCTTTCTCTTCAACTCAATTATGCAACAGGGGAAACCATCAAAGGGAAGAACAATACAATGCATTTAAAACGATTAATTTTAATTTCGTGCTTTGGTTGTCATTGGCGAATGTTGTCACATAATTTTTGGATCCTACCTCGTATGATTACTTTTATACGTAAGAATATGTATACTAAATTCAAACCGCAAAACTCACTTGTAGTTTAAGAATTTAAAAAGCCCACCTGTTTTATGAGAGAAGTAATCAATTGAACATGGTTGTAAGTTGAGGTAACCAAACAGATCACCAAAGGTAGCTATTATAGCCAGGGATCCAATTTTTAACAAAAGAAATGCAGGATCCCTATGCAGGGTTGGCCGGATTGGACCCAATGGGTTTTTTTGAAAAAACCCATTTAAAAAAACCCATTATTTAGCCCACTTTTGGGTTTTTTTAAATTTTTTGAGAAGTTTTTAAAAAAAGTAATTAATTTAAATACTTTTACAATTTAAACTTCTATTTTATTTGTTCTTCACCACAGACAATTAACATAAAAAATGAATTTTGAACTTTAATAGTATTTCTTAACTCTTAACGGCATAAAAAAAAATACTTCAAAGATTTTAAATAAATATATTTAACTTTTTTCTTTAACTGGTTAATAAATAAATCAAATTATCTTGACCAAGTCCTGTCATGTCTGATTTTCTCAATATTTGTAGATTGTACAGAGGAAACTAATCTAGTTAAAAGGCTTTCATGTGAATTATTTTCTGCTAACCAACACGTCACAAATCTCGAATAAACACAAGGTATATTTTTTAGAAATAAACAGATTTTACAAACGGTCGACAGAAAACAGAACAGGTACAGTATTTTCATTATCTTACAAAAAAGTTTAATATTTCTTAATCTGTACACAGAAATAGAAAAACAGGCAACATAAAATTCAAAGAAATGTCTTGATTAAGCTGGAATTCAGTAAATAGGGATTTAAACTACTTGAGGTTCTACAGTAGTTTTGCATAAAAAAATGAAATACAATAAAGTAAAATGCAAAAAAAAATAGTAGTAATTAAAAACGAACAATAGATTTTATCACTCAAGAAGTAATTTTGCCTTAACTGTTGGTAATCATGGAAACTAAAAAATCTGAAACTTCACCATTCTTGGGTTTCGTTGTCTTTCATTCTCTTCTTCAGAAAACGCTGAATTTTAACTAGTTTTCCAGCTTTTTTTACCCCAAGACAATTCTTGTGCATTGTTCATATACTTACGCTACAATGTGCTACAAGTACCCTACATTTTCCCTAAAAAAAGACAAAAAAACCCACATTTCTTTTAAAAAAACCCAGTTTTAGTTGGGTTTTTTTTGGGTTTTATTTAAAAAAACCCAAAAAACCCTGGGTCCATGGGCTTTTTTAAAAAAACCCGGGTTTTTGCCAACCCTGTCCCTATGGTCTTCAAAACTTATTTTAATGCTTAAGTGGCCTGAATTCGGTCAAAAATACAAAAATTTGAGTGAAACAAATAAGAAAGTATGGGAGCTCAGCTCCCATAACAATTAGGCGCTGATCAGCAGAAAAATTTATTCATATAACGAGGCACAAAAAGACGAATTGACTGGGTCATCAGAAGCGGTTTGATTCTGCTATATATTTAAAAGTCAGTAAAATTTTATTTGCTGCTGATAAAGTGCACCATTATAGTAGCTATTAGGCATTAATATAATCAGATTTTCTGTGACTGAAATTATTAGAAATTTTTATTTTACATGCATGCCATGGGCGATAAGGTCACTTTCAAAAAATCATAAAACATTTTATGGGAAAAAATACGGGATGTGGTGCTTATCCACTTGTTAAGCATTATATGGGGTACAAATGAGCCAATTTTTAGATTTTTAAAAAATGGGTTTTTTGAGTAAAATCACTTCAAAAATCGCTAATTTTTGAAAATTTTCAAAATTTTAAATTTTATTTCCGTGGCTGTATGCATCCAAGGATTATAATAAAATATGTTATGAAACTATCATATAAGGGCTTTAGACTGCCATCTCCGTTTAGTAAAAAAAACTTTTTTTCATGGAGAAAAAAAATCATTAAATCGGTAAAAATGCAGTTTTTTTGCCGCAAAAATGATTTTTTTTCTTTATCAAAAAACCTAACTAAACTTTCAAAAACGATGTCTAGAAGATATATGGGTCCTTATTTATTTTTAGAAAAAAGAATAATTCAAGTAGGTTAAATACTTTTGAAATAGTGTCCATTTTAAATGGAGTGTTTTGCCGGTTTTTCCCAAAATGGCGGATTTTGTTCAGAATTTTAATAGGCTGTAACTGAAGAAAAAATTTTTTTCTTGCAAAATCCTTTTGGGATATTTCATATGTCCTTTAGTTGTAACTACTGTAATTTTTTCAAAAAAATCGGGGATGGTCATGTGACAGACCCTGCCTGATCTGAAATGGAATGGCTCCATGGTTATTTTAATGATACGAACTTTGGGTCTGTTTTTTAGAAACCAATGCATGACTACTTGGCTTCAAATTTTGCAACTATCATTTATAAGACCAAATGAAGATGATTAGTAGGTTTGAAATGCTTCAGAATATATTTTGCGTTCCATAAAATTGAACAAAACAAAGGGCCACATATAGATCAGCTTCGCGGGCCCCATGAGTTCCACAGGCCGTAGGTTGGGCACCACTGCTTTACATGATATTTCAGTAGTAGACCAGATATCTTTATGCATCCATTCCATGGGGAAATAAATTTAAGGCTATTAAAGAGGCTAATAGCCGAGAAGAGAACAATCGAAGCACTTGGGATAAGGGAACAACTTTTGAGATAAATCGAAAATTTGCTTTCTGCAGCCTGGAAAACTGCTGATTGCCCATTTAAAATTGGGGCAACAAATATGAAAGGACAATGTCCTGGATTGCTGGCCCAATTGGAAAAAGACAACCGTAACATTCACTATGTACTCAGCTGGTTGAGACAGATTCAACTAAATGCAGTAAATTGGCAAGAAATTTCTGTGTTCTATTGTAAAAATTCACTACAAGTACTTTCATCTCAGAATCGCATACGAGAAAGCAAGTCTGGACTGGGATAAACTGAATCTGAAACAGGACAAAATTTCAACTTAGAAGGGAGAGCTCTTAAATCTCTCATCACTACCCTTATATGTTGAAACTGCAGAGTTGAAAAATTCCTAGGAAAACCTCAGAGTCCTCCCCCTTATGTCAGCAAAAACACGCATAGAAGTTTGTTTAGACCTTCAAAAATATTTCCTAGGGAAAGTACGCGTACTTAACTCAAGACTAAATACTTTAACGTACACACACTCGTAACGTTTCCCTATGCAGCCAAAAATTGCATTTTTTAATTTTCAATGACAAAAAAGCTCTGGGATATCTTGACTCTTTTGCAGCCCTAAAGACAGCTTATAAAGGGTTCCAATCTCAGTAAAAATACCTTTGAACCCTATAAAACCTAAAAGATTTGAAATTGACTTAAATTCAAGAACTATTTTATGATTAAAGATTCGAGAAGCCTGAACCCCTCATTTCTCTTATATCGTTTCGAATCAAAGCCTCAAGTCGCGTTTTCATAATGTCAAACTCCAAAAACTTCGGAGAAGTCTCCTGACTCTCTACTTTAGATAATGTTAAAGCTTTCTCCTTAAGTCTCCAACGATAGTCTACAATTGAGAGCTTTGATGCAAAAACCAGGAAGGGTCTAAATTTTTCAATTTTTTTCCTTTTTTAAATTTATTTTTGCGTGTAGACAATGTAGATATTCCGATTGGTGTAACAACGGGACACAAATGTACGATCAGACCTCTGCTTTGTAGTAAATAATATGGGAAAGATAATAGAGTTTATATTGGACATTGATGTTATTTGTGGGTCTTACTAAAAATAATTGAGCTTGGACTTTCCTGGTTCTTGCATCAAGGCTCTCAATTGTGCTTTTTAGACTTACTTATCGAAAAATTTTCACCCTGAGTCTCCGAACCTTCCCCATGCCTTTAAAGTCATTAAAGATAGCTTAATATTTCACTTTTAGAAATTTCCGTGGGAGAGCTCCGTACCCCTTTTATCTGCACTACAGCCTAAAATTGACTTCAGTTTCAGAAAAAATGCCACAGGCCAAAAGAGGGGCAATGTGCTTTCAGATAAAGTTTCAGTTTTTAAAAATAATGCTAAAAATATTCAGAGATATTCTAATCAGATTCTTTAAATGATTGAAATGAGGGAGTGACGTTTCATGAATAGGCTTGAAAAAACTTTTGCTTTTGGGAAATTTTGTTGGAATTTTTAAGGGGCAAGGAGGGTTGATTAAGTTAGGGGTCAAAAGTTATCTTAAGACGGAAGGTTCCAGTGCTCTCCTAAAAAATCTTGGGGTAAACACTATGGAAGCCTGGCACCTTTCTTTTTAA
This sequence comes from Uloborus diversus, assembly GCF_026930045.1. Classification (NCBI taxonomy): domain Eukaryota; kingdom Metazoa; phylum Arthropoda; class Arachnida; order Araneae; family Uloboridae; genus Uloborus; species Uloborus diversus. The sequence goes on from NC_072731.1 coordinate 170,786,505, forward strand.
TATTTCCAAACAAATTATAAGATTAGGTTTTTAAAATTTCAATGTCGAAAAATTCCAAAGGTGAGTCGCCAGATCCCCTTCGATTTTGAAAAAAAAAAAAAACAGAAAAAAATCGTGGAGGAACCTCTTCTTTCCCCTCTTCTCTAACGTTACCAAAAACTAAAATTGCGGTGTTCGACAACAATTTTGAAACTATTGCTTGGAAGTGAACTACCCCCCCCCCTCCTTAAACAGATATAAATAGACCAATTTCGAAATTTTTTTGGAAGAATTTATCAGATTCCTCCCTTTTCTCGTGTACTTTCCAGTATAGAAGCCTAAAGATGTGCTTTTGAGATTTGTAATCACTAGTATACTTCTTTCAAGGCACACAAAAAATGTGTCAATGTTGGCTTTATTTTTCGTTTCAGTTTTCTTTTTTTAGATCTTTAAATCTTGATTTTAAAACTTTAAGGAAAATAGGAACTAGTGGTAGCTTAATGTTTTTGCTTGACTTCGGAAGAATCGAGATCTGGCACCGTTAATTGATTTTTTTTTAATTTACAGAGGTGGGCCAAAATATCCTTTTTCCAACTGGGCCAAAGTCAGCCAGTCCGCCCCTGCCCCAGTCTATATGAAAATTTTCCTAAAATTTTACAATATGCTTTATGTTTCAGATAAAAATTCATTCCTATTACTATAGGTAGAGATGGTTTCGAAAAAAAAGCAATTGCATCTTTAAAACTAATAGAATGAACTAGTAGCTTATAGAACTCGTAAGTATCTAAAAAGTAAATTAAGTAAATACATGTAAATTTCGATGAAAATCTCATAGATAATATTTATTATATTTATTATTAAATGTAAATTATTATCCAACAAATGGTTGATGAAAATATAAAGAGTGGTGATGTAAAAGGAAATGCATTCAAATGACACCTGCAGGAAAAAAAATTGGAATTAAAAAAAAATCGAATCTGCAAAATTTCCCCCGATTCTAGATCGCTGGATCAGACATATTCTGTACCCCAGCAATTATGATGTTCTGACAACAGCAAATAAATAGAACTTATGTTTTTGTAATTGCTTGTGCCCTCCAAAGTCCATATGTATTTAGCTTTTGAAATATTTTAACCTTTGTTAACCCCTGCCAGTTATACTTTGTAGTGTGGAAAATCTTTTTTTCTAAGATTCTTGATTTAAGACTGGTCTAAAAATTTATTGAATTTGTTTCAATTCATTTTATTGTGTCAGCAATTAAATTTGTTTTGATGAAATTTTATCAAGTGTAAGATTGATTTTATTACCTATTTCACGTATCTTTCAGGTATGATACAGTTAAAGGCTCAGATTGGTTAGGAGACCAAGATGCCATTCATTATATGACTCGGGAAGCTCCACAAGCTGTTATTGAGGTACTTTGTTGAAAATAATCGTATAAGAATCTAATTAAAGTGTTATATATTAATGAAGGTTTATTTTAAAAGCCATCTTTTGTAAAAGTAAAACCAAAATTTGTTGAAATTACTGCTTACAATGGTTAAAGGGTTCCTTTTGTTGCTGGTTCAGGTCCTTTGAAATTTTCCAATACCAAATACAAAATATGCATTATTAACCTAAACTTTTCAGTGCTGAAAATTAATGCCAATGAACGAGTTATTCAAGCATGTGTGTAGTTTGCAAATGTATTTTTAATGATAAAGACCTCTTTTAATTTCCTAAATTTTGACAAATGAGTTTTCAGTAATGAAATTGAGATAATATGCTTTAAAATTATGTTTTTAAAAATGGTAAAGAATGCAGAAAGTTTTGAAGTTTTTACTTTTTCTGAAATTTCTGGGTTTTAAACATTTTAAATTGAAAAAAGGAATTTTAAATAGTCTTTTTTTTTTTGGAAATTTGTCATAATTTTCATTAACTTTCGAAGAACACTTCTAGAAATTGAAATTTCATAATGTAGCATGTATAGCAAAAACCTATGTTTTAGACACTTGCCAACATCAAATACAAAAATCACCAAAAGTTGTGTAACTTGTTTGAGCTATATTGAAAGGTTGGAAGGTATAGTAACCACCGCTTATAACATGAATCATGTTTGATTCATGTCCTCCTCCCCCTGTGTACGCCCCTGCTTATGAGTATGAAACTTTATATGCAGATTCATTTTTTTAGGTTGTCTCTAATTGCATACATTTTATGCAATTTGCATAAATTTTCTAACAAGTCTGCGACACTATTTTGGGCAGTTGAAAATAATCCGCAGCATTATTATTAGTTTCAGTTTAAGTTTTCGCAAAATACACAGTTCCTTGTAAAGGTCAAGACTTAGAAATTTTCTAACTGGGCAGTGGCCACTAAGCATGAAAAACTTAGTGGCCATCTCTGTCGATGAGTTTTAAAAGGGGGGGGGGCAGTTTTCACTACTTTCATAAATATAAATAGAAGTCTGCACACTATGAAAAGCAATTATTCTATACATATATATTTAAATACAGTAAATCCTTCTTAAAGGACACCCCTCTTATGCAGACAATTTTTAATTCCCCGATTCCATGTCAAATAACATTATTAAACCCCTCTCCTTTGGACACCCCTCTATTGTGGACAAATTGTCCTGATAGTGTTCCCATTAGAGGAGTTTTACTGTAAGGCATCGTTTCCCAAAGTGTGTTCCGCGGAACCCTTGGGTTCCGCCGAAGTATAAGAAGGGTTCCACTGCAAGTTGGCCTTTGCTTAAGTTTATTTTCCTTTAGTTTCCAGAAAAATGAAGTAATCAATATCAATGATCTAAAGTGTCGCTCCAAGTTGAAGTAGGTCGTTACAATTCTTTGCAACGCTACGCCAACATAACCAAGTAAATATCAAAAATAAAAAATGAAAAAGTGGAAGCTCTCTTTTTCAGGGAATGTAGAACTTAGTGGTACTAATAAACAGTAAAAAAAAAAAAAAGGGAAAAAAGAAAAAGAAAAATTGGCATTTGAGAAAAATTAAAAGAAATATTAAAGCTTTTTTTTTTTCAAAAAATTGGGAAAAGAAAACTGAAACACCTATTTCAAAATGTTGCATATATTTTGAAGTAGGTGTTTCAAGACTTGAAGAAAGTTCTTGATGAAGCTTCAGAAATAATTTATTTTGTCAAATATCATTTTCTCCAATCAAGACGAGTACTAAGATTTATGAAGACATAGGCAGGCAGCACAAATCATTACTTTTCCATATGAAATAATTTTGAGTCTCCACTTTATCCAGGATTTCTTTTTTTTTTTTAATGCAAGAATGCAGTCTCCAGCCGAATCGCTGCATTTCCAGACGCAACTTTTCAGCGTAGCATCAAAAGAATAGTTCAGCACAGTGGCCTCTTGTTGTCACTAAATTCAATATCCTGAATAAAATGTCGACTCAAAATGAAATTTTTGCTAAAATGAAATAGTCTTACGTATTTGCATTTTGCGAATGACCAAACATGGCATCTACGAGAAAAATTCATGATTGTAAATAGATTTTTGAAATTGTTACATAAAAGTAGTTATAAATTCAAAATTGTAAAAAAAACTACAATCTAGATGAAATAGTAAGTTTTTAGCACATTAGCTGCATTGGAGATAAGATAATATTCTGAAGCAATAATGTTGCATGTTTCAAGATAATAAATAAGAATTATCCGGAAAAAATGGCACCTTTTGCATATTTTTCAATAGTTGGCATTGTAATAAACATCCAATTCTGTTAATGAAAACAAAGGCACTTAAAGAGTCTTAGATACCAACATTTTGGGTACATGGGCGGATTTATGGGGGGGGGGGGGCAGAGGGGGCAATGCCCCCCCAGTTTTAAAAGGACTTTATGTAGTAACAACACATCTTCCAAAAATTAAAAAAATATATATTATTTTTTTTCCTTTTTTAAATAGTTTAGAAGGACATGGGTGGATTTATAGGGGGAAGGAGGCAATGCCCCCCAGTTTTGGGAAGACTTTATATAGTAACAACAAATCTTCCAAAATCTTAAAACAAAAAAATCATGACTTTTTCTTTTTTGAATAGTTCAATGAAAATGAAGAGAAAAGCGAATGTCCTTCTCTGATGGGAGAAAAGAAAAGGGGGGGGGGAAACGAACATTAAATACAAATAGTACAGCTGGTCACTGGGATGCTGAAAATGTGTCTAAATTCACTATTTTGGACTGAAAACCATTTGGGCAAAGTATATGAATGAAAATATAGGCTAAACGAGCTAATACTTATAATTGACGATTATTTTAACATATTAGAACCTAAAGCAAAGGGGAATTAACTCCTTCCCCCCATTCTTGCTAACAGAACGATCTACTCCTTATAATTTGTGTCCACATTTCAAGTATATTTGTGCATCATATTTATGTTCTTAGTAGATTAATTGATCTTTTGAGAAATTCTAAAAAACATAGTTTTTTTTCCTTCTCTCTCTCTCTCTCTTTTTTTAAGGGAGAGAGAGAGAGAGAAAATAAATACTACCACAAACTCAATAAATTTCAGTTATCTGAGTGTTCTGATTAAATGAATATTTTTACTTAGTGAGAGAGTACAATTTTACTTACTTTATAAATACTGTTTAAAAAGTAAGGTAAGTCATAATCATCTAAGTCAGTGCTTCTCAACCTTTTTTACTTTGCGGCACACTTAAGAAATTTCTAGATCAACGGGGCACACTGAACTTAATTTCGCAATGGTAATATAGAAATGTTTTTATCATTCACTAGTAAGAAGACAGGAGATGGGGGCTTTTTTCATATGAATAAAACAATAACAACTATCATAGTGTATTTAAATTTATTTAGAAAGTAGAAATATTTCGAATGTATTGAGGTTGATAATGAACGACAAAACTACCTATATCAGACTTCACAGAAAATTATGCTTGATGTGTTTCAAAGCATTTCTATCAAACATGTCATTAAAGTACACACTGCAGTTAAACAGTTTATCAAAAAATGTTTCAAGAAAGAAGCAAGCAAAAAATTAAAACGAAGCACCTAACTTCCGTTTGACACTAATGAGACACTTGAGCCTGCCTTGGATGTTCGACTCTATGTTGGAAAGATCTACACGAAGTTCTTGATCCAGGCTTTTTTGAGATGATCTCTTGCTGATTTTAATAAGTGTGATGGCTGAGAAGCTGAGTTCGCAAAGATATGTAGTGGAAAATGGTAGTAATACATCAATAGCAAGACCAGAGATGGTGGGATACTGATTTTTAACCAGCAACCAAAATTCGTCCAGAGGCATTTCGTTCAACTTAAGTTTAAGAGCGTTCGCTCTTGAGCTCCATAAATTCTTCTCGCATCTTCAAAGAAAGGTCTTTAACAGATGTATCCGCAGGAAGAGAATGGATCGCGAATTCAGTCATACTGCTCTATGTTAGTATTCTTGAAATAGTATTTAATTTTGTCCTGAAGTATGAGTAAATGTTCTTCCACCTCATTAAGCAGCTTTTCTTCCATGCCATTTCCTTCTCACACTATGTTGATGGTCCGTTTGCACATGTCCAATGACTACGATCTACTTCTTATCTCCACAGCTGAATTTTTGATTTGAACCCGTTTAGCTTGTCCATCACACATGTAACCAAATTCTCTCCTTGTCCTTGCATTTACCGATTCATTTCTTTAAGATGTTCACAATTGTCAGCCATGTACGCGAGTTTTGCCAGCCAATATTTGACTTGGAATAAACTGACGTTCTGCATTTCGGTTTTTAAAATCAAAAACTGTCGTACCTCGTCCCTCAATCCAAAAATTCTTGATAGTACCTTACCACGTGAAAGTCAACGAATCTCTGTATGTAGAAGTCGCAAAGTAAGGCGAAATTCGAGAATTTAGCCGCCTCGATTTTATGAAGTTCACGATTTTCACGACGTCAGCCAAAGCTGACTTCAGCTCATCTTGTAAGTTCTTTGCCATGAGAGATTCACGATGGAGGATACAGTGTATGGTTTGAACACTTGGGTTACAATTTTTCAGATTCGACAGGAGCCCTATGATAGGTCCTGTCATTGCAGCAGCTCTGTCGGTGCGAACACTTTTGCAATTTTGCCAAAGGATCCAGTTGCTTTTCAGATATTCCTCTGTAACGCGGAATATCTCATCACCGGTTGCACATGGAGGAAGTTCTTTGCAGAAAAGATAATGAACTTTAATGCGTCCCTCATCATCAAAGCACACAATGGTTATGAGTTATGCACAGCTTTCGATGTCTGTTGATTCATCAACTTGACATGCAAATTTTCCAGCTACTCGTAATTTCTCTACCAATGTTGCTTCTATGTCACCCGACATGTCATCAATTCGTTTCCTGATAGTGTCGTCAAAAGGTGGCACTTGGACCACCTCCTCTGCTCCGGACCCTAACATTCCCCATACGATTTCTTTGCATGCTGGTGAAATAAGCGTTTTAAGGATTCCGGATTTTTCGTTTTGGCAATTAACTGTGCAACATTATAGCTAACCTCTTGAGCCCTTTTAGAAACTTTTGCACTGGCTTTCATGAAACAGGGTGGCGACAGATCAGGGAGATCAGGGAAAAGTCAGGGAACTTTCTTAATCAGGGAAAAGTCAGGGAAATATCAGGGATTTTTGAAAAAATAACAAAAAATCAGGGAAAATTGATTTTATGAAGAAAAAAAAATTTTTTTTTTTTGCTTTACAAAATTAAGTACTCTAATTCCCTACGCATTTTCCGCCAATCATCTGTTCAAAAAAAAAATAAATAAAAAAAAAAATTAATGAGGTGCGATTATACGCTGCCGCATATTTGTGCATCTTTTTTCCTCAGCGTCAAAGTATTGAATCTTACTTATTAACCACAGGATGAACTTCCTAAGATTGCTTCTGTGTCTGTTAGGTTGTTTATTTTATCTAGCTTGAAATTTCCGTTTACGTAAAATAAACAACCATGCATGCAAAGAGGAAGCCTTCATTAATGCCTTAGCTCCTTTGCCTTTATTCCATTGTCTCGAAGTAATTAGCGTACTGTAATCACGATTTCAAGAAGAAATATTTGATTTTTGAATTAATACTATAAAGGCTTAAAAGTTATTACTTCTTTGCATTTTAAATTTAATTTCTAAAATTGAACTTTTAATAAAAAACTTTGTTTTTTGCCGTTATACTATTAGTTGTCACCGCAGATTATAAAGGTTTTCATTTCTTCAGCTTAAGTGATTCTTAAATTTTATAACCAAGTTGTATTCTTCTTTTATATATTTTGAAATTAACTAATTGCTTTTTTTTCTTGCATTTTAAAGTTGTTTGTTACAAAAGGAATCTTAAGATTTTTTTTTCGTTACATACTGAAATCATTTGAAATAGAGTTAACTTGTGCACTTAAGTAAATATCTTTATTTTTTTTATTGTTAAAATGTTGTATTCATTCATTAAAACCCATGTTCTTGATTAGAGAAAAGCTCCCCATGAATGGATGTCAAATGGTTTCATCTGTTTTGCATAAATATGTCATTTAGTTATATAAGAATAACTACATTACTTCTATTATTTCACTATTACTTGTTATTCTTGCTACAATTATTATACTGTTTGAAAACTTAGTTCAAAATAATTTCAATTGCTTTTTAGTTCTATCATAAATACACATATGTTTTTAAGAGTAATTTTAATAGTTTCTTAAAATTCTTATGCTAAGTGGTTTCTGGAAGTCAAGTATTTTTTTTTTTTTTTTAATTTTCTATTATCTTTCCATGTAGAAAAATTTAATATGCTGCTTTGTAGGCTTTTTTTCACCCAAAAAATTGACTTGATATGTTTTTTTTTAATCATTTTATTTAAAAAAGTAGCATCTTTTAAAAATATATCTTTAGTTCAACAACTTTACACAACTTAAAACATTTAAAATACTGCATTTTATACAAACATACAATGGATTTCAAGTAGAGCAAAGAAAGAAAACCATTATTATTGGTAACGTAAATCAGGGAAATTTGGTGAACTTAAATCAGGGAAATCAGGGAGAAGTCAGGGAACTTTTTTTCACAGTTCCTGTCGCCACCCTGTGAAAGAACTTTGCTTATTTGAAAGATTTTCCTGTAAATAAGGCACTCGGGTCTTGGTGATTTTACATCTCCGATCCACGAAAAACCGAACGCCAGGTATCCTTCCCTGGACTGCCTACTCAGCGACTTAGCCTTTTTACTTGGAGGTCCTCTGTATCAGTACATTCAGTCGCAGATTTAGCAGCTGATGAGCCTTCTCTAATCAAGAATTTTTCTATATCACATTCGTTATTAAAGCGGAGGCTTTGCGCCAATCCTAATAACACATAGAGCGTATGCAGACAATCCAGAATGTCATTGCTGGTGAATTGAGCGTGAATAATTTGTGTCTAAAATAAGCTGAATAAATAGTAATAATTTAGCCAATAGCAAACATTTTTGCTAATTTGCTTCTTATGGATTAACAAAAAAAAAATCTTCAAAAGCAATACGTGTCTGATCATTGGCGCCAACATATGCAACAGGTTAAGTAAAGGCAGCTGCACTCTTCGCTTTACTCTCTGAATTGTTCAAACAGCAATTACCGAAAATATTCATTCGTCCTAGATTTTATTTTTTCAGTTTGATTTTTTTTTTCTTTTAATTTCTATTTTACTAAGTCTCAGAACCGAGCTTTGAGAAACTACGATCAAATGAAATTAGTATCAGAACTGGTAAAGAGGAAAACAAAAACTAAAGCTGGGCTTAAATTTTGGGTGGGAGGGCACAACCCCTGACTGGAGAAGGGGACAATACTCCCTTTTGCAAAAGAATTTAGAAAAAATTCTGTGTAATTAGCTGATTTCGTGGAAATTAGAAGCCGTTTTAAAAAATTGAAAGTAATAGGATCAAGAAGTTTTAAAGAGGTGGGGCAGCAAATCCCCCCTCTCCCCTTATTAGATGTCTGATTGCACATGATCGACAGGGTGAATTGAGAAGTTACAGATACAAACGCTATTCGGTCGTTACTTTAAAATAAAATACATCAAGGCTCTTTCTTTTTATATAACTTTGAAAATTCCGCGGCACACCGTGTTCCTTGTCGCGGCGCACCAATGTGCCGCGGCACACTGGTTGCGAAGCCCTGATCTAAGTCAAAGTGAGTCAGTCCTTGTGATTATTGAAATCTAAATAATTGAGTCCTCAAAAGTTTTGGAAAAATTTACTGAAATTTTATAAAAGTCTATAAAAACCTAACAAAGATTGGTAAAATCGTAAAAATCCCTTAACCGTAAAAACTGACGAATTTTCGTAAAAATTACAAAAAATCAAGCCAAAATTTGCAGGTAAGAGTGAATTACAAACAGGGCCAAATTCGCCTATAAGATAAACAAGCTATTACTTAGAGCCCCTGCTTTGAAGTGGGTCCCTAACTCCCAAAAAAAAATTCATGATTCGTTCCTTAAAAAATGGTAATTGCTTTAAAAAACTATTTTTATTTTTAAGTGCTTGAAAACCTTGAATATTTGGAAACGTGTAGCTACAAACCTTAAATTTTAAAATTTCTAACAAATAGTATAGGGGGAGGAATGCCAAAATATGTCAAATTCAGCTCCTTGTCACATCCTGTATTAAAAATGTAAAAATCATGGTTCTCACGTTTGTAACATATTATTTGAAATAAATTTTTGTGACACATGTTTCATATCTTGCTATTTATTCAATCCCGAATGCAGTATTTTGGAAATTCTTTTGTCTTACTTCTTCTGCATATTGCCTATCTGTTTAGCACGGAAACAAATACACACTACTTCTATTTCTTTTCGTTTTCTGCCCCACTTGCAACTGAAGAAAAGTTGTTGTCATGAGAAATCTATGGTTTCTTTTTTCTTTTAAATTTAAAACAGCTATTTCTCACAAAGTTAGAACAGGACTGTAAAAATTTACAATCAAGTACTAAAATATCAGAGACTGGAAAGTACAAATGAAGTGCGTTAAATAATTTTATTTATTCTAGAGTCCTTGAAAATAATTAGATAAGTCTTTGAAAATCCTAAGCAAAGTGGACTCCAATTTCTTCTACTGCATATTGTTAATCTGTTTAGCCAGGGAAAAAAAAATGATACACTACCTCTATTCCTTTTCGTTTTCTGCACTACTTATGATTAAAAAAATGTTGTTGTAATGAGAAATCTATAGTTTATTTTTTCTTTCAAACTTAAAATGGTTGTTTCTTACAAAGTTTGAATAATATACTGTACAACTGTATAATCTAGTTATCCATTTCTATGCCTATCCAGTTAACCTGGCTTCAAAATGCAGAATTTTATATCCATTTTGCAAAATTTCCTCCAGGGGAGAAACCCCCGGCCCCCCAAAATTGGGAATACTCTATTTCCCACTTAAAAGGGAGAAATGCGTCACTCTCTTGATACCAGCTCCCTCTCTTAAGATTAATTCAAAAAGGACAGCATGAAAACACACATTGATGAAAACGACACAAAAAAAAAAAAAAAAAAAAAAAAGCATGCACTTATGCAGCACAGGAAACAGACAAAAACAAGGCAGTAGGGAGCAATAAAAATGTTGCTAAAAAAAAAAAAATCCTGCCCCCCCCCCAGGAACTCGGTACTAAATCCGCCTATGTTTGCGTATGACCAGACATGGTGACTATGCCAAACATTGACATAAATTTCTGAATTTGTTGCAAAAAAATAATGGAAAAATAAAAATCCTCATAAACTACACTTAAGTTGAAAAGTTTTTCAATTTTTTGCCCAAAGCAATGAGGATAAGATGAAATTTTAAATATAAAAAATTTTTCATTTCTCAAGAAAATTTGTTAAAAAATCTTAAAAAAAAAAAGATTTGCAGCACATTTCGCATTATTTTCATTAGTTTGCAGTTTAATAAAACATCTAATTCTTCTTTGTTTTTGAAAACTTAGGCGCTCAAGCATCCTTGTCTGTTTTACAGTAAGTTACCGCCTTAAGCCAAGTTACTTCCTGTTCCGGGCTGATGAGTGCTAAAAGGCACGAAACTGCAGTCTTTGAATGGAATAACTGAGCTGGTGGTGTATTTTATGTATCCTTGTCTACTTCAATATTGTGAATGACCAAATATGGCAACTATGTTTCTAGAGGAAATGCTGAAGCATCACCTTTCTGGTCAAAAAAAAAAAAAAAAAAAAAAACAATTTTTATTTCATTGCTTTCTTTCTTTTTGTACTTTTGTAAAATTATCTGCAAGCCGCTGAATAATCTGCGACGTGCGTCAAGCAATTTCTGATACCGGGAGTATTAACGGAAAATTCCAGGCAAAACTAACAGATGGAGTCAAATCTTTACGTAAATAATATAAAAATTTTTGAGGAATGGAGATTCAATGGTACTTGGAATTCAATTAATTTACTTTTGAAAAATGTTTTGCAATTGTAAATAGTGGTCACCTAATACAAGTCTAAATACAAGTACTTAGGGTTTTTAGCAGTGAAAGTCATTTTGGCTTTTTCTTAGAGTGTAGCATCAGTTGAAAGAGTTTTTTTCTAAACAACTAATTTACAAAGATACTTACATAATAAAAATCCTCTTAAACATTGTCGCTTTAATGGGATTTTTAAGGTTAAATAAGATGCTGCAATTGGGAAAGCAATAGGAGCGTGAATCACCAAGGGATTAATTCCGTTTTATCACATCTTATGCTCCAAATGCCAAATTCAAAAGTAATGGAAAAATTTTATAAAGACACATAATAATCAGAGGCAAAAGAAAAGGTTGGTGTACCTTCAAAAAAGGAAAACATGGTGAAAACATTGATTCTGTTAGGCAGTTGAAGAAAGAAAAATGGCTTTAAACATAAATATAAATATTTTACATATATAAAATAGAAACTTTGCAAACTCTTATTGATGCTGGTAATAAAAGTATTAAACTTGCAAAAGATGAAATGAAGAAAAAAGGTTTGACAAATGCTATTCAAAAATATAAATAAATTTACATTTAATGCATGTAAATACTTGTATAAAATATAAATAGATGCCACATTTTAAAAATTTTGTTAAAAAAAGTTTTTACATGAGTAAACTGTTTTTTCATAGGTTTTTCTACCAAGATCTTAGGAAACTCATTCTAGATATATGTTATAATTTTTATTGGAATTTTTTAACTGTATGCAGTATGATTAATTGAGTCATTGAGCAATAATTGGTGCAGAAATAACTAGATAATATAAAATATATATTGTTTATTTTTTCATAACAAAATTATTCGTAAAAGGTGTCCTTCCTATATGTTTCGTGAAAAATGGCCTGTATATTACAAATTAACCACTTCTACCCCTGATAAAATTTCAAATTCTGAATAACTAATTATGTTAAAATTTATAAATAATTTATAAAGCAGTACGTTAAATGGTTTATTACATTAAAAAGCCAATAAGAAAGGGGAAAAAACTTTTTCCAGGGAGTTATTAAATTGCTGAGAATAATTTTGTCAAATACATTGTTCTTTCCTGTTTTTTTCAGCTTGAAAATTATGGAATGCCATTTAGTCGAACCCAGGATGGAAAAATATACCAAAGGGCTTTTGGTGGACAATCTTATAACTTTGGCAAAGGTGGTCAAGCACATCGTTGCTGTTGTGTTGCTGACCGAACGGGTCATTCTCTGTTACATACCTTGTATGGCCAGGTATCAAAAAAATTTCTTGCTTTCCCATAACAAATATAATTACTCTAATACTCATTTTTCTATTTGTTTAACTGAGCCACTTTTGATAAGTTTCATTTTTGCAGTCTTTGCGATATGACTGTAACTTCTTTGTAGAATATTTTGCATTGGATCTGTTGATGGAAAAAGGTGTATGTAAAGGTGTGATTGCCTTATGTCTTGAAGATGGATCATTGCATCGTTTTAGAGCTAAAAATACTATATTGGCCACAGGGTAATTTTATCTTCTTTATTTATTTTTCAATGTGTAAGGTATTCTAAGAAAAGAATCAAAGATCTATTTGAATGAACTTAGTTCAAATTATTATTTACTCATATCAAATATTCAGTTTGTAAAAGGATTTGCATAAACAATATAATTTTCTTCTTACAACAGTTATTCAAAATTATTATTAATTTCTGGGAGTTAATGGTTTGACTGGCACCTAAAAATTTCGCCTGGCGCTAAGATTTTGCAATTTTTGTTGGACCCTGACTATAAGTATTATTGATTAGAACTTTAAAATTTCGAATAAAGTTGAAGGGTAATCCTGAGTACACATATATTCTGTGATGAGTCCTTATTTCTTAAAGTATTTCCATGTCTTGTCAAGTATAACAATACAAAAGTGGCATACCTAGCATGGGTGACACCCAGGGCGGCAATTTAAACAGGGCTCCCAAATGGTCCGCTTTTTCCGCCAAAGTCCATTTTTTATGGTTATGTTCGCTTTAGACCGCTTTTTAACATTTTGATCCGATTAGTCCGCTTTTATATTGTTTTTACTTAAAAATCAGACTAAAAGTTTTTCATTTTGTTAAAAGATACTGTACACCCAAAGACGCGGCCCAGCATGTGTTAAACCAACGCCTAGGAGGCGTTGGTTAAACAAGGTTGGTACGCTCATGAAAAACCTTGAAAAGTTCTTGGGAAAAAAAAGAGGTTACACATTTTCAAGTGCCTGAAAACCTTGGAAAAGTGAAAAGTTTCTTTATTGCTTGAATTCTTTAAAAAATCATTGGATTGTGCTTGTAATTCTTTAAAAAATATTTTATCTGCAATTTTCTGAACATATACAGGGTGGTTATAAAATAACAGGTGTTCAGAAATCCTCTAGCAAGTGAAGTATTGGACAAAACATTGCCAAATTTCATGGGCATACACAATAGACCATGGGATTTCGATTACTGAAATAAAAAAAATTAGATCCAAAAATCGCCACCAAGGGAAAGTTTGCCATTGAAAAGGTGTATTACTGTGACTATTGAAAGATTAAATGCTAACTGATAAAATATGCATCAATTTTATTCACAAAATATGGTTTTTAGCAACAAGTGAGGTTCAATATGACCAGCATCGAGATTTTCCAAGTACTGCATACAATGCACAATAAATTGAACACCTCTGAGGGGAGGGGGGATTAATTTCGCCTATATGTAACATTTTTATAGTTTAGAAAGTTGAGATATTGGGAACATGTTGCAGATACACAACGCCATTACGAAATCCCTATGGTTAAAAATCACAAGGTGAAAGATTGTGCAACCACGGTCTACATACTGTAGGAAATGCATGACTAATAAAACTGTTATCAAAGAAATGTTGCCGCCATACTCTCAGTACCTAAAGCCCAACATGGGGTAGTGCACTATCTTACATGAATATTATTCAGAAAGAAATCCTTGCTGTCTCGGCGAAATTTCTTACTGAGGACTTTTGGTAAAAAATTTTTCTTGTTACAAATTGAAATTTCTTATTGGTTTTATTGAACCTCATTTGTAAGCAACAATTATTTGTAGTTAAAAACTTGATGTGTGCTTTTAATTGGCATTTTTTGGCACTTAATTCTTCAGTATTCTCAAGTAATACACTTTTGCAGTGCCAAAATTCCCCCTGGTGGTGACTTTTGGTACTAATTTTTTTAACTGTAGAAATCAAAATCCCATGGTCTGCTATGTCGCTCATGAAATTTGGCGATGTTTTGTCCAATACTTCACTTGCTAGAGGGCTCTGAACACCTCACCTTATTTTATAACCACCCTGTATGTTCCATATGCAGTATCGCGAAAAATTGCTTTTGTGTTTGAGGCTTCAATCCTTTTGCATCTTGTAAATATTTTGATGGTTTTTACAATCGGAAGTGATTTTGACACGTGCTACCTTAGTTTAGTTTTTCGTTTAATTTCAGTAATTAACGAAGAAAATATTTTGGAAACCATAACAGCATTGTGCTTACTCAGACTTCGTGAAAAATTGCTTCTCGCTTTTGAAATTTCAATCATTTTGCATCTCGTAAATGTTTTGATGTTTTCCACAATAAGAAGTGATTTTGACATATGCTACCTTAGTTTAGCTTATTTTTCATATTTCAATAATTAACAAAGGAAATATTTTGAAAACCATAACGACGCTGAGTTTACAGGGACTTCGCCCAAAATTGCTTCTCGCGTTTGAAATTTCAATCCTTTTGCATCTTGTAAATATTTTGATGTTTTCCATAATTAGAAGTAACTAGTCGACCCATGCAGAACTCTGCACTGTGCTTCGAACTGTTTCATGTGGCATTTCACTCTTTTAAAATTTAAAAGAAAAAACATCATGAAGAAGAATTGATAAAAGTAAACGGTTTAAAGTAAACGGAAAAAAGTAAATGGATTAGAGTAAACAGAAAAAATAAACGCACAACAGAAGGCATGTAATTTGATGACATCAGCAACAAAGCCTCAATACAACATTGTGATAATGTAATCATCACTCACTTTTTGGTTGTATGTATTTTCAATACAAACATAAATATCATTAAAAGTTTGACTGAGTGACTTGTGAAAAAGCAGTAATTTTGGATGTGAAAAAACGGGTTGTGGCAAAGACAATCCTGCCTATGAGAGCCTCTGACGAAAAAAAAAGAAACATTAAACAGATATTTATTGGCACGGATTCAAACTGGCGCCATTCAGATTATCAGCACAATACTCCAACCAAACAAGCAATTGCGCCTTCATTTTCGAATGCTATTCATTGAAGCAATTTGTAATAAAAAACAGCAAAAAAGCTTTTGGCTCAAAAAAAACCACATGCTTCTATGTTTTGCTGGCATGATGCGCTTTAAAATTATTTGTAAAACATGGAATTTGATTAAGTAATGAGGAAGATCTCGCGTAGCGATTGAAACATACATTCTAGAGAAACAATAAATTAGACCGAAAATAAATGTTTTTATTTTTGAAATTTGGTACAATTTCCCATATCAAGCTGTAACCATTCTGTTTGAATGCCTGCACATATTTTTCTTTTAATCAATCTTAAAATTCGAAACCAAAACCAGTTGAACTGAGTCCGTTTTTTAAGTATAATTTTTCAAACGTAGACAAAATGCTTTTTTTTTTCCGCCGTAAGCAGAGGAGTAGAAAATTATTTCTTACTTGTGAAGTTGATAATAGTTTTAATATATTACATCATATTCAAATAAATAATAAAGGTTTACTGGGTGAAACATGATTTCAATTTGGCATAATATTTTTGATTTATACAAAAGGTTGAACACTCTGCTATATTAGAAAAATCTACATTTCACCATAGAGTGAAAAAGTTTTTCTGCACAAAAAGGATTTCCTTGAGGTCTGAAATTTTTAATCTAATCCTTTTTTTTATGCTTACGTTATGCTCAGTTATCTGAACGGAGTCGAAGCTTAAAAAAAAAGAAAGAACACCCTTTGATTAATAGTCAACTTATCTTAATAATAACTGTAGCCTGCACTAAGAAATGGAAACACAAAGAGCATTCCCGTCACATTTATTTTATTGCCTTACGTGTGTTATCTGTTGTATATTATGAGTGCATGTAATGCTTAATATTAATCTAAATTAGCTGTAATAGCAGACAGCCCAGGCAGGCCCAAAGTTCAGATAGTTTATAGCCGAACACTCGACCGAAAAAAAACTTATCACTTTAACCAAACAACGAAGTTCAGTGCTTTTTAACTTTATGGGGGGAAAAAACAGAGGAAGTGTAAGGGTTTTTTTCCGTCGAAAGCAACGCAAAAAATAAGAAAATTGCATTCGAATTTTGCTGTAAAAAAATAAATACAAAACACTGGATATATAAAATAATATAAAAAAAATGGATAAAAAGTCCAGTTGTACAGAAGGTGATAAAGAAATTGTATATAATACAGTGAATAATATAGTATCGGTAAAAATCTATATGATGGTTAATTAACAAATTATCTTCACTGATTTAGCAGCAGGCAGCTAATTTGCCTTTTGGTGCTTCCCTTTGTTTAACTATGAGTGGTCCTCCCAAAGTTCTCTTATTAATCCTAACTGGTCCTCCTTAGTCCCCTTTTTGATTCAATATGGTCCTCCCAAAGTCCTCTTTTTAATCCTAACTGGTCCTCCTTAGTCCCCTTTTTGATTCAATATGGTCCTCTTTTGCCCTTTTCCAAAGCTAAAATGTGTTGGGAGTCCTGTTTATGGTATATCACTCCACCCCCTTCTACAAATGCAAAAAGATAAATAAATAAAATAAAAATAAAAAAAAAATAAATTAAAAAAAAATAATAATAATTATACATGAAAAAATGAAATTCTTAAATTTAATTTTATTTTAGCCCCCTCCAAAGGGTATCACAATGCTAGCGCTCCCCTCTCCCCGTGGTTATGCAACTGCATTTGATAGAGTAAATATAGTTATAAAAAGGGAAGAAATTTCTGAATTTAAATATTTATATTTTTCAAAACTTTGCAATTCGTCTTAGGGTGTCATCCCCCTCCCCAGATGGTTGATACCCTGAGCGGACGGCCTTCTCTGCCCCCGGTAGTGACGCTACTGAATACAATGTTCATACTTTGAGTGATTCTTTGTTTAAAGAATATAAACACAAAAGTTTTGATTGCATTAAGTATTAAGGACTTTTTTTTTTTTGAATGGAAGAATCATGTTTGTAAATGTAATTATTTAACGCTATATAAATGTTTCCTTTAAATTTTTCTAAAGGGGTTATGGCCGAGCTTATTTTTCTTGTACCTCAGCACACACATCTACTGGAGATGGTATGGCATTAGTCGCTCGTGCTGGACTTCCTAACCAGGACTTGGAATTTGTTCAGTTTCACCCAACTGGCATTTATGGAGCTGGATGCCTTATAACAGAAGGTTAAATTCTTCATGGATCAATATTTTTCAATTTTTTACTTTTTTAAAATCGTATTTACTGTGATAGTTTCAATTTTTCATTAACTATGTTTTAATTAAGTTCATATTTTATATTAATAGTCTTGCATAGTTTAAGAAAAGTCACTTTTGTTTTTGTTCATGTTTATAAAATTCTTTTCTAATAAAGGGTAACCAATCCAATGTTTTACGATAAACATTAAGTGCTGGTAATATTTATCAAAATATATAATTTTTTGCTTGGTATACAAGGTCTATTCCAAAAGTAATGCGATTATTTTTTTAAAGTAATTTATTGAACAGATTTGCAAAAACACCTAAAATTATTCAAAGTAATGTCCTTGGGCCTCTACACATTTTTTCCAGCGCCTCTGCCATCACTGGTAAGTGCTCTGAAAGGCGTTTTTGGGGACCTCTCCCAAGATCTTTGTCACGGCTGATTGGATCTCTTCTATGGATGAAATACGGGTTCCTTCAGGTTTGCCTTAATCCGAGAGAACAAAAAGAAGTCTGCCGGGGCGACATCAAGACTATAGGGGTTCAGGATGGTGTTTTCACCTGGTGTTTAGCCAGGAACTCGCGGACTCACAGCGCGTTGTGGCAAGGCGCTTCGGAATAATCTTTCCTCATCGCTAAATCTTGAGTAACAATGCGAAACACAGCAACAGACAACACGCTCAGTTCATTGGCCACCATCATGGTGGCCAATCAACGGTCTAAGTCCAACAATTGATGAACTCAAGCCACATTGTTGTTGGTTTTGCTGGTTGACGGCCACCCAGATCGTTGTTCATCTTGAACCTCTTCCCGGCCCTCTTTACAGGTCTTTAACCTCCTCAAAACTTGTGAGTAGGACAGAGAGGAGTCCCCGTAAGCCTCACGAATCATTTTGTTACTCTCCTGTAGAGATTTTGTTGGTTTAGCAACAAAACTCAATCACGTTCCATTTCTTCCGTGACACGGTCGGAGCACAGAGATTAACATTACCTGACGTCCAGCCACTTCCACAGCTCTAAGAACACTGACTGAGATCGATTTTCGGTAAAACCTTAAGGCCCTCCCCCCCCCTATCCAACCCAAAGTGTTTTATTTCACTCCGACAAATAAAAGCAACCTGGGAAATTTAATTCCATTACTTTTGGAATAGACTTAAAACTTTCGATACATGAATTAAAACCGAAATCAGATTGTTTATACTATTTTGAGTGCAAGTGAAATAGATGGTGCTTATAACGTCTTGCACTACTAAAGGAAATTCATTTTTAAAAAAAAGTAAGAAAACTATTTTAGATTTAAACTTTATTCTTTTTTCATTTTGATCCTTATCTCAAAATGTTTTTTTTTTCCCCTGAAGCAAAAATATACTTTTACACGACTACTAAAGTTAATACTTAAAAAAATTTTGCTTTTTTTTTCTTCTGTCGTTCTGATTGGTGAACTTTTGTGTTCTGATTGCTAATAAAACTTCTGTTTCAGCTGTGCCTGGAAATAAACTTCCCCTCATTGATTCATTTCAAGTTTACTGTACTAAAAGTATGGTACTGTAGCCTGTAGAATCTACAATAGAATAGTGTTGCTTATGACAAAATGGCTTATTAAATGTGTTGAAAGTTTTGGAAGATTCATTATTTAAAATTATTTGCGTGAATTAGTATTAACTCAGAGAAGAAACCTTCCATTCCCTGTGAACTTAATAGGATGGTGGAGTTTTGGCGAAGTGATAAATGATCTCTGCAGTTTCAGGACTGCACCGTGCAAAAAAAAAAAAAGCCGCAAAACAACAACAGATTTTAAACTATAAAAACAAACCTAGAACTTAGAGAAACATTAGAAAATTTGAGAATTAACAAACTTTTGCATGTTATTAGTCCTATAACAGAATTATGGTTTTCTTCAGACAATATCATTTCTTAAAACTTGGTATGCTCTCAGTTGCATGCTGTTATTTAGGTAAAATTGAACAAAAGCTGAAAGAGCGCTTGGTAAAGAAGCCATTTTTTTGCATTAAAATAGAGTAATTTAAATTTGCGATTTATGTCCAAAAAGAACTATATATGCAATACATGCAATGTACCAGACAGCCTGGTTATCACATCTAGAGACTGCAGTTTCATTCTTATTAGAACTCCTCAGTCTGTAATAAGAATAACCAAGCTAGAGGCAGGTGTCATCTCATTGAAGCTGAGAGTGCCAACAAACTGGAAGTAAAGTGAATTTATCTCACCAGCGATTGTTCGCTAGATGATGACGTTTGGCTTGAGTCAAACGTCATACAAAAGATGTTAAATGTTAATTTCTCTGTAAAAAACTATTTAAAACAAAAATTTAAACATAACATAAAGGCATGA
This sequence comes from Uloborus diversus, assembly GCF_026930045.1. NCBI lineage: Eukaryota > Metazoa > Arthropoda > Arachnida > Araneae > Uloboridae > Uloborus > Uloborus diversus. Next base: position 170,806,671 of record NC_072731.1, read on the forward strand.
AAGTTTGCTGACTTAATGAAAATGAAGCCGTAAAAATTTTTTCTGTTAATGTATGCTTGTTTAAGTTATGTAGTTACAAAAATGTGCAATTTGAAGCTTTTTTTTTTCTCTCTCTCTCAATTTTAAGTTGCTCAGTTTTTTACTGAAAAATCATCCAATATTTTTGAAGACACTTACGTGCTGCAAATATTTGTGTATTTTAAAAAAGTCTTTAATTGTAGCTATTTTGTGCTATTTACAAAACAATAAAATTGCATCTTGATTAATGGAAATTTTATTTATAAACAATTTAGGCTGCAGAGGTGAAGGTGGATTTTTAATTAACAGTGAAGGTGAAAGGTTTATGGAACGTTATGCACCTGTTGCAAAAGATCTTGCATCTAGGGATGTTGTATCTAGAGCAATGACAATTGAAATCAGGGAAGGAAGGTAATATCTCATTAATATTTTAATCAGTCTGTTTATTTATATAACGTTATTTATTAGTTTTTGTTGATTAACGACAAAGAAGTCTAAAAAAATTCACGTAAAACTTCACAAGTAGCAAATATGTACATTTGCTTCTATGTATAGTTCAATAGTTACTATAGACATGATTCAAATTAATATGAAGTTGGTTTTGCTGCAATATAAAAGATTTCCAAAACCTACAGATTAAATCATGAGAAATTACAAATTTTCTTATATTTTATGAAAACATATGAGTATAAATATCAAAATATTGTCTGTTGTAATGTGTTGTTACATATGACTTAATTAAAAAAAAAAAAAAATCCATATATTTAAGACAGCTCTAGTATCACATAAAAGTAAATAAGATTACAAAATACACAAGAAATTAAAACAGGAACTAGATCAAATAAACAAAGGAGTATAAGAAATGTAGTCTTTACAAAGAGTTCCTATAAATTCTGACTTACCAGTATAATTTGCTCATCTTTCCTTGTTTCTGGCACTCTTTGTCAAGTTTGGACATGTAAAAACATGTTCTTAGTTCATGGTGCCTGAATTACACATTTGGCATAAACTAGGATGAAAGGACGCGTGGTTCAAAAAGGCCTTTTTAAAAATTTCTGATTTTTACAGGTCTTACCCTCCTATTTGGTTCCATTTATGTAAAAAATAACTACTGTAAAGTTTAAGCTCTTTTTTTTTTTAGAGGTAGCTCAACATTTTTAAAATTCAATAATATTTGATTTTCTGCAATAAATGCAGAATGAAAGAAAAAGGCTAAGAAAGCAATACAACTTTGTTTCATTTCATTCTTTAGCATTTTTTAAGTTGAAAATTGCAATACAACAATTATATTTAAATCATTATGGATGTGATTGTGCTATTAACTACCAAACTATATTTTGCTATCAGTAGAGCGGGGCAATGTTTTTTGACAACCTGCCACAAAAATTTAAACTTATCTTCATTGATTTTTATATTTTCATTAAACTCTTTTCAAAGAATATTATTACTGGCTTCATTCACTAAATTTTAGTGCTTTGTGATAATTCTCCCAAAACTCGCAGATTTGTTTGATCTCCCATGTTTTACTTGATAAAACGTCTCAGGTAATTTAATTTTTTCAGTTAATGAAGCTGATCATGTAGTTAGGAAGTTCTCAAATTTTATAGTTTTCAGTATAATCTCAGGTATTTTTTGCAGCACTTTTTTCATTCACTTCTTGCACAATTATCTTCTATTCAACTGTGTCACTTGACTGTCAAAAAGAGCCATGCAATTTTACTTACTTCTTCATCAATATTTTTATGTTACAATAATGAAATTTAGATTTCATTAAATTGAAATCATTACATACTGCTTTCTGAAGTATAGCAGCTGTCATCCAAGGTTTTAAATAAACACATTCCGCAAATATACTTGCAGTCCAATGTCTTCCACTGAAGTGATGGTAAACTAGTGGATAAACATTTATATTTTAAAATAGTACAAAGTATTTAACATTCATTGAATATGGTGCTATGATGTGAGCTCCAATACAATGCAAAAGTAATATTGCAATAAATCAGATTCTAGGAGAAGGGGTTTTATGCTGAACTATTAAAACCATTTAAAGAAATTCTCGATAATTCTCTCTTGAGTAAGATTCATAGAGCAACGTTTTTCATAGATTGTATTCTACAATCCTTTACATCAGCCACTTTTTTTTATTTTTGAGTCTTGTAATGCAATTATCCGTATCAATGAACTCCCAAAAGGCCTAGAATCTGTTACAAGAAGTACTTTTGGTGCAGAAGAGAACCTTTTGCATTTGTTGAAAATGGCACCATAATTTCCAAAATGTGGTGTTCACATTCCAGAATTAATTATTTCTTTTGCTTTGCACCAGTAAAACAGATGTTTTTACTTTTGCCAGTATTGATGCTTCTTCGGTCAAAGCCCAACACTTTGTTGATGTACAAAGAATTGTGCAGAGTGGCATAAACTGCAACATCTTACAAAAACATTTGTATGTTTACAGAATATTTTCCATGGCTAATATTGAAACAGTGTACATAAAATAACTATTTTGCAATGTAATAAATTCTCTTAATGGAAATAGCAATCATATTTATGATTAGTTTGGTCTTCTGTCAATACACTTATATTCGGCAATGATGCAAACTTCATCTGCTTTGCATCATTGCCGAATGCATCATCATCTCTAAATGTTATTCAAATGTCATAACATTTTCTCCTACTTATTTTCTTATGTATTGGAACCAAATAGGAGGGTAAGACTCAAAAAATTTTCAGCTTCGAAATTTTGTATCACCCTTAATGCATATGTTTTTGAGATGTTTTGCCATGCAATCATAGCCAGTTTTTAGTCTAAAGTTTGCCACAGCCTCTTTATGGGGTTGGATGTTAGCCCAGGATTTACTTGTTGATTCTGTTGCCTGATCAGATTTAAGTCTCCTTTACTTTGTCAAAAACAAGCTTTTCAAATAGCTTTGGAAGAATTGGTTTGTTCTCTTGTGGCTCTAATGTCTTCTTCTATGTCTTTGTCTAATGTCTTCTCTTGGCCAATGAGTCTGCCTTTTCATCTCCATAAGCTCCCACATGTAAAGGAATCCATTCAAAAATGATTGTTTTGTTATAATTAAAACAAAAGTTTAAACTTTGTCTAATTTCTGAGATGATCTGAGTTTTTGTGTCATATTTAACAACCACCTGATGGCTGCTTTAGAATTGAATAGAATAACTATCTTTGAGAAACAAGAGTTAACTGTGTACACCAACCCCAGATCTATCTTGTATTTTTGAGCTATCAGTGTACACTCTTGTCCATTCTGATTCTGGGTATCCTTCACGTAACATCCATAGTGTATTTGCTTTCAAAATTGTGTCCAGAATGTTTTTCTTACCCAAGTCTTTTGTATATACCTGGTAAATGATATCTATATATTCAAGGAGATTAGACATGATTTTGTTACAATTCATTGGTTTGTTTTTGTCTAATTCTTTTAGTAATTTCTCTCAAAGGTTTAGGGGAAGAACAACAGTCTTCAAAATACCTGGTTTGCTTTGGTTCATGCATTTCGCTCTATGTGAAGCTTTCATTTTAACGAATGCACCTACTGCAAGTTTCTTTATTTCAGTGGCAATTGGTGGGCTGGAACTGTAGTTTTGCATAACAGAAATTCTAATTGTTTCCCAGCTCCTGTGATGCGCTGAAGAGCTTCGGATTGTTTCCTTTCCAAACCAAAACTCTGCTGTAATGTAAAAAGAAAGTTATTAACTTCAAAATATTGATACTTTCAAAATATTGTGCACTGCAATTTAGTATTAATTAATTTTTATAAATATCTATTAACCTTTTCATCTAAAACTTCTACAGCTTTGTTTACAAATTGCTTGTATTACATAATATACTTTACTTCTTCATCTATGACAATTTTATTAACTATTCATGTGTTGCTTCTGGAAAAAAATGACCTTTTTTATTACTTGCTATATTTTAAATAGAGGATGTGGACCAGAAAAAGATCATGTTTACCTCCAACTTCATCATTTACCTCCCGAGCAACTTGCTTCCCGATTGCCTGGTATTTCTGAGACGGCAATGATATTTGCTGGAGTTGATGTTACACGTGAACCTATTCCGGTGCTGCCTACTGTACACTATAATATGGGTGGTGTCCCTACTAATTATAGAGGACAGGTATTTTTTTTTTTTTTAATTTTTTGTCATTTTAGTATGAAACAACACTAGCTGAAAAGTCCAGAAAAAGACAAAACTGCTTTTGATTAAGTTATTTTGCTAATATGTCTCAAACTAATTTCTATAGCTACATGCAGTATTTCCGCTACTGTGCCAGAATAATGCATGCTTATTTTGGAAATTTCTTAGCAAATTTCAATTTCTATTGCACAATTGAAGTGGATGACTTTTAGACATTTCTTATTTTGTATCAAAATCAGGATCATTTATTATTTTCCCCAAATACACTAGTTTTTGGCTTGAAAGTAGTTTATAAAAAAATATTAACCTCCTTAATCTGTTAAATAATAAGTGGTGGAAGGGAAAGTAGGTTTGAAAACGTGATGTGTTGGGAGGAATAATCATGGTCGTGCAGTTATTCATGTGTTTCATTTTTTGTAAATTTTAATTGAAATAGATGTTAAAAGGTTGCTGCTCCTGTTCTGTAAACCTTTAAAACTTCTTATGACTGATTTTAATGTACAATCCAAACAACATATATATATTGCAATCCTTCTGCATTCCATACTAAATCCCAATTTTTTTTTCTCCTTAATTTTTAATTGAATTTGTTCTGTATGTAAAATGAAATTCATTTATTTTTTAATTCTTCAAACAATATTTTTTTAAATATTAAACAGTTCCCCAAGTTATTTAATCATGGGCTTTCAAATGTCATAAAATGAAATCATTGATCCACAGGTTTTCTTTCTGGATTTTTTTCTTTTTTGGGGGGGGAGGGGGGGTTGATAGTTCCTAACAACATAGCCAAAACCAATTAATAAACATTGTGCATAAAAGCAAAGATCAGAAAGTAAAAATTATAAAATAGTTTGATAAGTTCTTCATCTCAGTAGTATTTATCTTGAGGGGGGAAGGGGACATAATGAATTGAAGAAAAAGTAAGCAGTAGGGGAGATAAAGTTTTTGGTTTAAGTTATAGTAATTTAGATTTACTGTCGATTGCATCAATAATGCCTCATGAGATCCTTTGTGTTCTAAAATAAAAATGTAAATAAAGTATTAAAATAGTTTTTTTTTTTTTGCCTGAAATCTATTTTCATTATTTACAAGCTTTTAAAAAAGAATGAAGAAAGTTTTTCACCCCAGTAAATTTTAGAAAGCCTTGATCTGCTTTAATACTTAATTTTAGAAAATTTGATTTTTTTTTCACATTTATTAATTGATAATTCATTTTTATTGGCTTTATTAAGTTTTGATTTTGTATTTCTTAACAGTGCATAAAATTCGTGAAAGCATTTCTAAAACATAAAATATATATTTTTTCTTTTAAATAAATCTATATTAAATCAAACTCTAATATATTTTGCAAAATTGAAACCAATTTAGGTAATAACATTTGATGAGAAGAAAGGTGATCAAGTTGTTCCAGGGCTCTACGCTTGTGGTGAAGCAGCTTGTGCTTCAGTTCATGGAGCTAATCGCCTAGGGGCAAATTCTCTTCTTGACTTGGTGGTGTTTGGAAGAGCTTGTGCGCACACAATTTCCGAAGTAAACAAGCCTGGAGATTCTGTTCTTGAGCTTTCTCCGGTATGTGTGTTTGTATTTTGATCGTAGAATGAAAACTTAAACCTATCAGTGTTTTGAAAATTCCTTATGTTAAAGATACATTTTTAAAATTGAGTTTTGCCTTTATCTTCAAAAAATAACTAAACAACATGATTTCTAAAATAAAAAAATTGAATCCTATAAATATATATATTATACTGGCAGTGCCTGCACTTTGATGCCCATGCTAAGATATTAAAGGAAGTCTGTTGAATAAAAAACAAAATCCACCCCTGTTTTTATGCCAAGATAGCTGCCTATGTCGGCTGTTTAAATAAATTTGGCAGAGGCATTAATTAATCTATATCTATCTTTTTTGTATTTTTTATACCTATTTCCAGTTGCATTTTGTGTCATTCACCTTTTTAAGCTAAAATTGCTGCCTTTGGCGGCTATCTACCTATACAATCTATCTCTAATTTATTTTAACCTCCCCGCTCAATTCCTAATCTTTACAAAGATCATTCAAAAAACTGTGGGCTTTATTCTTTTAATTAAATGTTAAACTGTGAGCTTTTAAAAGTGCTCAGCTTATTAACTTTAAGTGGAAGCTCAACCAGGACGTATGATACTTCATGTAAAAACATATTTATCTTGTGCAACATCATGAAAAGCCAAATTTAAAAAGTAACTTATTTATTATGGCTATGATATATACAATGACATGTTAAAGGGAATATTGAGAATACGCTCTTTACATTATTAAGTAGCTCATAATACTTTAAATGACTTCTGAATCTAACTTTCTAAGTCAAAGTATGAAACGTTAAACATAATGAGCTATGATATTCATATCAAGAGCAGTAAGCCGAAACTATCGGCAAAAACGGACAAACTCAACTGAGCTGCCGAAAGAAACAACCAAGTCTGACTTGGGTTGAAATTGAAAGAGGAAGAGAATGAAGCAAAGTGGCAATTTGCATATTCTGCTGACGCGATCTCGTTGCAAGAAGGAATGAACGAATGAAAAACCTAATGCAAATTAAGGTTGCCAACACTTTTGGAAAATAATTTACTTCCTTTCGTAACAATGGCCCGCCTCTTGCAATCAAGATCGCATCAGAACATAAATGCAATAAAAATAACAATTTAAATTGAAACATTTCATTTCAGCATCTTGACTTGAAATTCTGGCACTGCAAAAATTAAGTCCATAAAACAGCACTTTTTTTTTTTTTTTTTTCAAAAAATCAAACGAGTTGATGAGTTGATCTGTTGACCCGCATCGGCTCCAGCGAACTTTGAAGGATCCAGAGGACATCAATATTATATTGGGAATGACAACATCAAAAGTCCTACTCGTGCTGTTGCGTTTAAACGCTCCAGAATTTCCAGATACATGAAAACAAATGACAACAGTCAATAACATAATATGAACATTTTTACAAAAAAATTTGCCAAAGTACACATGGAAATGTAATTGGACTTCGATATTTTTTTTTTTTTTCTTTTCATTTTAAAAAATTTCTTATGAAAAAGTTTAATTTAATTTTGTTCAAAGGTTTTGTAAAAATATCCGCGAAATTTTCTTTTGTATTCACATAATTTAAATCAAACAAATTTTCTAATATTAAATTTCTTAAAAAATGAAGTCTGATGTCTATATGTTTTGTTCTACTGTTTTCTATTGGCGAATTTGAAAAATTAATTGCTGCTTGATTGTCGCAAAGTAAGTTAAACTGTGGTTTGATCTGAATAAATTCAAACTTTACAAGTTCATTTATTATGCGAACAATCCAAACTAATTCCTTTGCAGCTTCAGTTAGTGACACATATTCTGATTCCATTGTTGATAAGCTAACACATTTCTGTTTAAAAGTTTTCCAAATGATAGGCGATTGATCAATGAATAAAATCATTCCGCCAATCGAAATTCTATCATCGCGACTTGCTGCAAAACTTGCATCACTATAACATTCAACTTTTAAATTTGAAACGTTAGACAAACATAATTTCAGAGATTTTGTGTAACTTAAATAGCCAAGAAGTTTCAGTAGAATATTCCAGTGATTCAAACCTGGGTTAGATTGAAATTGAGATAATATGTTTACAGCGTAACTTAAATCTGGTCGCGTTCTACTTGCAATGAAGGAAATGCAACCTAAAATGTTACGGTAAGGCAATTTAGACATCATTTCAATTTCTTCTTTAGAATTCGGACATTGATCTTTGGAAAGTACAGTTCCTACACCAATCGGCAAAGAAACAATTGGAAAATTGTATTTTTGATATGATTTGCATACTTTATTGATATAGCTTTGTTGATGAATAAATAATGCATTGTCTATTTCCTCAAATTCAACGCCTAAAAGTTTTTGCGTTTTTCCGAGTACTTTGATATCAAATTTAGATTTGAGACTAATAATAACATCATTCAGACATTTGTTATTTTTACAAAATACTACTATATCATCAACATAAAGTATTAAAATTACACTTGATTCAAAAATATAAACACAATTTGCCCATGATAATTTCTTAAAATTTAAACCAATAAGAACATTATGTATTTCCAAAAACCATTCACGACCCGATTGATGAAGTCCATAAATTGCGCGATTTAATTTACAAACATAACCAATTTTCTCAGGATCTTGAAATCCCTGGGGTTGTGACATGTATATGTTTTCCTTTAGCGGAGCATATAAATAAGCACATTTTATATCAAATTGATGATGAATCCAATTCAGTTTACACACAAAGATAGAAAAAAATAATCGTACCAATGAAAATTCAATGACTGGACTAAATACCTGGTCATAGTGAATACCTTTTAATTGTCTATGACCTTGAATTACCAGGCGACTTCTGAAACGAACAATTTCATTTTTATCGTTTCTTTTCACAGTAAAAACCCAACGATTGCCAATTACTTTGGAATCAGCCGGTTTAGGCACAAGACTCCAAACGTTCCGGGTTTGCATAGTATGAATTTCATCCGACATTGAATTGTACCATTGGTCTGCCTCTGGTGTTTTTAAAGCATCATTGAAAGATTTTGGTATACGAACATCTAGTCATGTTTTTGAATTACTCATGTCTGTAAAATTTACTTTCCCTGAAAATTTATTTTTCCCACTGAAATCAAAATTTTCTTTTAAATATTCTATTTTGTGAGATCTGCAAAATGCTTCAACATCATTATAAGACCGCAGTCTTGCGTTTGCACCTTCAATTGAATAATAGATATCAGTTCGTGATTTGTCAGGACGGAGAACAGCTTTCCGAATCCAAACAATTTTATCTGGAATTAGGGTTTGACTAGTACTTTGTTCATCGTGTTCCAGTACGGACACTGGTACAACATCATTTTCCCCCTCACTTAAACTTTCCCGATCAGAATCATTGTCGGAATCTGACGAATCCAGAAACTTAGTTGGGTCCAGTGAGGCTCCACTGCACTTAGATTCTGCTTCAAATCTAACATTAATCGATTCCACAATTTTCCGTTCTGTAGGCAGCCAAATTCTATATCCCCTTGTTTTTAAAGCATACCCGACGAAAATACCCTTTTTGGCCCGCATATCTAGTTTCCTTCTTAAATTTTTGGGGGGTTCCAAGAAAAACAGGATTACCGAAAATTTTCAAATGCCTGACCGAAGGTTTTCGCCCAGAATAAAGTTCAAAAGGTGTTAAAGTTTGACCTTCATGACAAACACGATTCCACACATACGTGAAACATAGTAATGCCTCAGCCCAGAACTGATTTCCTAATTTACTGGAATGTAAAATTGCCTTTACAGCGTCTAGAGCTGTGTAATTGAATCTCTCGCTTACCCCGTTTTGCATTGGAGTATACGTATTTGTACGTTCTGGTCTTATACCTTGTTCATCTAAATAGGTCTCAAATTCGGCACTGCAGAATTCTAGTCCATTATCAGTTCGGACATTTACAATTTTCGTATTCAAAAACCTTTCAGCCCTTTTTTGATACTTTTTAAAACATTCTAGTGCCTGACTCTTTTCCTTTAGCGGAAAAACAGTGACTTTACGAGAATAATCATCAGTTATAGACAGAAAATATTTAAATCCCCCAATTGCGACATGTGGAAGTTTTCCACAAAGATCCATATGTACTAGTTGTAGGGGCTTTTCTGATCTGATCTTATTCAACGGTTTGAAAGAGACACGTCTAGATTTAGCTATTTTACAGGATTCACAATTTAATTCAGTTTTCTTAAAATCACCTAAACCATTTACAGCATTATTTTTACTAGTGTTAACAATATATTTAAAATTAATGTGACAAAAACGTTTATGCCATACATTTAAATTGTTATCAAATTTTCTACTAGAAAAAACACTATTAGATTTAGATTTTAAATCGCCGGAGTTGGAGTTCCGACTAGAATTAGAATTTCCGGACTTAGACTCTACTTTTACATCATTTTCAGAAAAAAGAATCTGATTTTTCGGCTTTGCCGATAAATCATCAGTTTCGCGTTCTTTAATACTGTTAAGTTCCTTTACATTTTTACATTTATAGATTTTATTATTTTTAGTTTTTGCATTTACGCTTCTAGGGTATTTGGGCAAGAAAGAATAAAGCCCGTCTTTACATTTTGCAGATATTATAATTCTACTTTGATCTTTAGATTTTACATTTAAAACTCCATTTTTACATTCAAATGAATAACCATTTTTATCTAATTGTGAACCAGACAAAACATTTCTCCGTAAGTTTGGAGAATAAAGAACATTATTTAAAACTAATTTGTCTTTATTACCTTTAGAGTCCAAAAGTAGCACAATTCTACCAGTTCCTTCAACCGGACAGCTTGGCCCTTTAATAGCTGTTGTAAGGCTGGATGCATTATTTGGAATATAATGCACAAAGAGTTTTAGGTCATTGCAACAATGATGGGTCGACGCACAGTCCACGTACCAGTCATTGGATACTTCTTCTGTGGAGTTGACACTGCAAACAAAATTCGATTCTTGCTTCTTTCTTTTGAAGCATTTCGCTTTCGTATGGCCGCATTTCCCGCAAAAACTACATTTTATTTTGTTTTTCTGTCCCGCTTTAATGGAAGTTTGAAAAGCTATAGCCGATGACTCAGAGTCCTTTTGCACTAATTTTAAACGAGATTCTTCAGCAAGTAATTCAGTCAAAATTTTATCAAACGTAAATTCATCTTCTTTCCATCTGTAAATTGACTGTACAATCTGCCCAAATTCAGCAGGCAAGTAACGAATCAACTGGAAAGACTGATAATATGACGGGATAGGTTTTCCCAAATCCTCTAACTGTTTGATAAGAGTTTTTAGTCGACTTGCATAGATATCAACCTCTTCACCTAACTCAATGTGACAATTGAAAAACTGGTCTGTCAAATCAATAATTCGTGCACGAGAGTCTGGTCGGAAATGCAGTTCTAATTTCTTCCATGCTTGAGAAGGATCATCAATCTGATTTATCAAATTCTTGTATTCATCAGATATGTGCAAATAGATTAAACTATATGCTTTGTCTCTGCGTTTACAAAAGTCTGAAGTTTGCGGTGAATCTTTACCTGGCTCTTTTTCGACTTCGGTAACTAATCTCCAGCAATTTTTGCTCATTAACAAGGCTTTCATATCGTTTAGCCATGTGGAATAATTTTCCCTATTTAATTTCGAGATTTCCATGTTGAGAAAAAAATTTATCTGGCCCGCCGTCTGATAGACTTCTGTATCACGTTCGATGTTGAAAAAAAAATTTAAGGATTTACGCATACCATCTCGTCAGGTTGGGCAAAAGGCCCATAACCGATTTGTTAAACTGTGAGCTTTTAAAAGTGCTCAGCTTATTAACTTTAAGTGGAAGCTCAACCAGGACGTATGATACTTCATGTAAAAACATATTTATCTTGTGCAACATCATGAAAAGCCAAATTTAAAAAGTAACTTATTTATTATGGCTATGATATATACAATGACATGTTAAAGGGAATATTGAGAATACGCTCTTTACATTATTAAGTAGCTCATAATACTTTAAATGACTTCTGAATCTAACTTTCTAAGTCAAAGTATGAAACGTTAAACATAATGAGCTATGATATTCATATCAAGAGCAGTAAGCCGAAACTATCGGCAAAAACGGACAAACTCAACTGAGCTGCCGAAAGAAACAACCAAGTCTGACTTGGGTTGAAATTGAAAGAGGAAGAGAATGAAGCAAAGTGCCGGGAGCTTAAATGCTACCGGCAATTTGCATATTCTGCTGACGCGATCTCGTTGCAAGAAGGAATGAACGAATGAAAAACCTAATGCAAATTAAGGTTGCCAACACTTTTGGAAAATAATTTACTTCCTTTCGTAACATTAAATAGCACAAAAAAAGCTCTCTCCTTGTTCCCTGTAGCGTGCAAATGTAACGTTTGCAAAAAAAAAAAAAAAAAAAAAAAACTATTTTTATTAAATTAAGTATGCACAAATATGTAACTTAAAATAGATACTGCAAAATGTCCGCCGGCGGGAGAGGGAAAATTGAAAAAACAAAGAAAGGGAATTCATACATAGGAAAAATTAAAGAAAAAAGCAAGTGCTAGCGTTAGCAAGAGCAAAAACAAAAACAAAAACAAAAAAAAAAAAAGGTTGTGAAGTGCAAAAAGTAGCATTTGCAAAAAACAACTCACTATTTTAATTATAATTTGTAACGTAAAATAGATGCAGTGAAACTCCGTTGATTTAAAAAAAAAATCCACATACCAAAAAAAAAAGCATTGTTGCGAATTAGATTCGATTCCTCAATATTGAATCAAAATCCAGAAATGATGTCACAGCAATTTTGAAGGAACTTTTTCGCTCTATCATGACCTCACAGTTTGATATGGAAGAAATCGTTTTTCTCCCATGGGCCAATGCTAGAAGATACGATGTGTTGTAAGAAATTGTAAAAAAAAAAGCTATTGGGTATTTTTGAAAAAAAAAAAAAAATTCTGAAGAGGATGAAATGTTTTGATTACTACACACTAAATTTTCAGAAAGAAATCTCTCATATTTTTGGCGGGATGGATTTAGATAAATGTTTAACCCTGGAAAAAATGCAAAATAAAGGTTTTTTCAAAAATTCATAAAAAATTCAAAAATTGATCAATCTTCAAACTTTTTGGTCAGGATATTTAAAATTAAATTCCCTATATGGTACAAAAAAATTTTTCCTGGCATGATTGGTTGGGGCTCTGTGACAAAATAAACACAAAAAAAGGCCTAAGAAATACATAAAACATTTATTTAAGAAAAAACTAATTAGAAATTTAGAATTTGGGCTTCAAGTTGCACATCCCCGGGTACGTTTGAATTATGTGCCAATTTTCAGAGCTGTAAGTGCTATGGGGGCTTCTGGCCATCTGATACAAAGAAAAGAAACACCATCTGCTTTACATATATATACAGTCTGACCTTGATATAAGGTCACCCCTCGAGACTTCGAGAATGTGGCCTTATAAGCGGAGTGACCTTATAACTGGTTCATAAACTTTTATCAAAAAAGAAAACAAATTCTAAAATATGTTTTCAAAACTATATTTTTGATTAAGTTATGATGTTTCAGTTAAGTTGAGTCAATTAAAATTAATGCAATTAGTTTGAAATTAGGAAATTATTTGTTAAACTTTTAATGGAGAATAAAATTGTGTACAAATTAAACATGTCCGTCACAAATGTGCTTAGGATGGACACGTGACACTGTGGGGGAACTGCCTTCGAAATTAGTATGCATTGCTTAAAGACATCTCTGTTGACCTTGACCCTTATCTAAAAGCTGACACCCTCAGTCCACAAAGCATGGATAGGTACCAACAGTAAGGGAAAAGAAAACTCTCTTTTTAACTGCATTAAGGGGGGGGGGGGTGAATGATCCCTCCTACTCACTCCAGTCATCTTCTCTCTACACCATTCCAGTGTCTCTACACACCTTTTTCCTAGAATTTCAGGGGATAAAGGGTTTCATGGAGAAGTTTTTCTTACATTCGTTGCGCAGATGACATTTTGTCGATAAAAGATCATGTACTAGAGAAAATTCGTGGAACTGAATCAGTGAGGTATTAAAGTCAGTCAAAGAAACTGACCTTATAAGCGATGGCGGTATTTGAGACCTGACCATATACCCGATAATCCTCAACACAGAATCCCTATTCAATGAGTTGGAACTTTAGAAAAGTGACCTTTTTTGTGGGGTGACCTTAATATCAAGGTCTGACTGTAGATGCATACATGTGTTTCGCACATGGTGGAGGTGTTTTAAAATATATATAAGTAACATAAAACTGATATTTCCTATTTTTTAGTTTTGGTCCCTGAAGTTAACTTTTTCTTCGGCATTCAGTTCTAAAAAGGGTAGGGTACACAGGCAGAAATTGTTTGCATGCACAAATGTATGTAGTCACACACATTAATAGAACAGTCGATGGGACCAAATAAAAATTTCATTATGAAAAGTAAAGTTTTATGCAGTAAAACATAAAAGGGAATGGAAGCCAGTATGTTATATCCGTAAATATGCAATGCACAAGCTCGACTATGTGTGCATAGCTATATTTATATACATAAAGAAAATTGAGTTTTGATGACGATTACAGGTCATTTTCATCTTTGAATACAAACTGTATTTTAGTAATTTTAGATTATGCTTCTAATACAATTTTTGTGAATTTCAATGAAAAGATATAATTAAGAATGTTTTTAAAAAATGCGTAAATTTCGCAAAAGAAAATTACATGTTTTAGTACTATACCCAGTGCTGTAGTTGGGAAGAGAGGAGAATGCTACTACTGAAAGACATTATTATTTTTACAATAATAAACTGAATATAGTTTCTCATTGAAAAAATAATATAAGTTGGTCTCAAACCATATTTTTTAAAACAAACATCCCCTTTTAAATTGGAAATTGACTAAGTATTGCAATTACCTCAAATAAGTATAGCTTTGGTTGCAAGAAACCCCTTTTTCGGTGTAAAATGTTGGATGTTTTTACAAACATCAGCTCAATCATATTTTTTTTTTCCTTTTGGCAATAAAAAAGGAAAAGGGTTCCTTGGAACTCCAAAGCATGTGATTGCAATTTTTACGAAATTGTGCTTTTTTGATGCTATCAATTATATTTTTACTTTTTAGTCCGACTGTATTTTTCTAGAATATCAATGTTTTCAGTTTCATATATAATACATAGGAGTCCTAGAGAAATAAAAAATTTTATGTAATGATTTATTTTTATTACTATTTTTGCCAGATTAATTCCAGTATATATTTATTTGCTTATGTAAATTTGTTTCTTGTTATTATTTATTACAGTAACCCCTCGTTATACCGCGCTTTTCGGGGGACAAAGAAAAAGAGCAATATATCCGAAAGCGTGATGAGAGGTCATTAAAAATAGTTATAAGTCCAATACATAAGTAAATTAGCATTCGTTCTTTTAGACATGAGTTTCTAATGGTTTCGATGTAGTTCACGAATGTATCATTACACATATTGAAATTTAAATAAGATTGAAATTTAAGTAAATTTTCACCGTCAGAAAGTTAAAAACATCAAATGGCAAATGAAGACGATCTTTTTGAGCTGCCGCGAGATAAGAGTGTGCATTCCAATACCCTCTTATTCCCAATAGACTTCTCACTCCGTTTGACTTGCTGTAGAAAGGATGTGAAAAGTAAAAATCATCACATTGTTAACAGAAAACTCTTTCACCCGTCCAGATCAATCTTCCTTTCTTTGATGCAAATCCCGGTTTGTGCAACCAAGCACAAATCTTCTCTGTACTAAAAGAAGGGCGTAGGTTCTCTGCTAGTATGACATGACACCTGCTTGATGTCTCTCACTCATTGTAAAGGCAATGTATCAATACAAAAGAAGATGTCATGTAGTTTACAGACTATCTGAAATATACCGCGCCAGTATAGTACATTTGGATGACAGGTATTGCTGCTGCTTTTCCAGTGAATTCAGAAGAATAGCTTCCTTTTGTTCATTGACAAAATAAAGAAGAAAGAGACCTTCTCTGAGCAATACCATATGTTTTCAGAAATGGTTTCAAACTTAAAGCGAAGTTTTTTTTTTTTTCAGACTTTAATGTTTCGGTAGACAGAAGAAAGGAGCGATATATCCGAATGAGTGATATAACGAGGAGCGGTATAAAGAGGGGCTACTGTATTTTCATTCTTTGAATGTTCAAAAATTATCCAATGACACTCAACTGTTCAATTTGATGGTTAAATGTCAATCTGTATTTCAGACTGATGGGGAAGAATCTGTTGCTAATTTAGACAAAATGAGACATGCTGATGGATCAACTTTAACTTCAGAACTTAGACTTCAAATGCAAAAAGTAACTTTTGTTATTATGTCTGTTGTAGAATGTTTGTGCTTATTTTTTAAAACCACACTTTTATTTTTTATTCTAAAAAACTCATTGAAAGAAAATTACAACCCAAATTGAATTCCACATGCTAAAAAATTTGATATTAAGGCAATTGAGAGTTAACAGTAAACATCAAATGCAACAATAGCTAGAAAAATATAATCCAATGTTATGATTGTGTAGAAGAACCACAGTCAAACCTCCCTTAACAGACACTCCCCATTAGCAGACAGTTTCTGAATCCCGAGACCCTCGAGATAGGCGTATAATGTATTTCACTCCTCATTAACAGACATTAAATCAGCTGAGTTTCGTTTTATTTTTCTGTGTCTAGAAAGATTTTGCTCAGCACTGCTTTTGTGGCAAGCATTTTTTCTACTCCTTTATGATGTTCTGGGACTAACCAGTACCGATAAGAGGATTAACATCTCTCTTTCTCCAAAAACAGGTGCCTTTTAAGTCGAAGCTTATGAAAATTTTGTTTTCGTTTCATACACGAAATTCCTTCAAAAAACAAGAAAAAAAATCTTTCTCCTTTTACACAGTACTTTCCTTTATCAGTTTGCATGAGAGGGGAATTCATTAAAAAAAAAAAAAAAAAACTCTTGTGCAACTTAACGGTATTGGAAGATGAGCATTGGCGCAGTGTCCTTTTTCTCCAGACGTTGATGAGAAATCAGCGCAGTATTGCCAGATTAAGTAAAAAGTAGCTGAGTGTTTCTTCCATGGAAATTGAAGAGTATTTGTGTGCTGACAGTAATTTGGGTACTGAAGATGTATGTCTTTCGGAACTGAACGAAGGAACAGAAGGGGAAGATAAAGAAGAAGACTATTATGACGAAATAGAAAGGACATTTCGCTATACAGTAGCCAATAATAAAGATGTCCTGGATTACACTCAAGGTTTAGCACAATTTTCCATGGAAGATGGTTGATTATGAAGGATTGGAACTAGCCAACAAACAAAAAATTCATTTGGAGAGAAAAGTTGATTATACCTCTAACCATGCAAAGCAAACAGTTTTAACATATTTTTTCAAATAAATGATGTAACCAAAAAAGCCTTCCTATTTTATTTTCCCTAAAGGTTCAGTGAATTATTTATTTAGTGCATAAGTGTACTTATATAAGCACTACTCATTAATTTAATTTAGAATTATACACTGTATGAGGGGGGACCCAAAAGAAAACGGACTAATGGTGCAATGCCAATCCTAGATGTAATCGAGTGTTCTCCACCTAGATGGCTCAAGTAGAGACCTTTACAAACCAGCTGTGCAAGTGGCATCAGTGTAGTTGATAACATCAGATTGTAGTGTTGGTTTTCTCAGGTGTTTTTGCTGTCCGCCTGCAAATTCATTATGGCAAATTTGAAAGAACAAACTGTAAGCTAGAAATTTTGCTTCCTGTTTGAAGAGTCGGCAATGGAATAGCTTACCAAATTCTTCAACAAGCTTTCAAGGAGAATGCTACGAGCCGTACACAAGTTTTCGAGTGGTTTGGGCGCTTTAAACGTGGTAGCATAAGTGTCGAAGATCATGCTCGTTCTGAGCGCCCTTCAACGTCTCAAAATGATGAAAACGTTGAAAAAATCCGCCAAAAAATCAACGAGAGTCATCGTTTTACGATTGACGAAACTTTAGAAGAAACGAGTGAGTTGATGCTCGCGCGGGCGATCAGAAGAATGGTTCTTTCACCATGATAACGCTCCAGTACACTTAGCCTTCACTATTAACCGCTTCTTGGCATCTATGGGGTTACTAGTCGTTCCTTGACCCCCGTATTTGCCTGACCTAGCCCCCTGTGATCTTTTTCTGTTGCCGAGGATGAAAAAATTCTGAAATTGAAGCGTTTTGATGATGTAGAGGCTGTAAAAACTGCTTCGCAACATGCATTGAACATGGTCAAAACTAAAGAGTTCCAGGGGAGCTTCCAACAGTGAAAAAAAAGAACAAGTGTATTTCATCTAAGGGTGAACACTTTGAAAGAGACAAAAGAAATTTTGTGAATAAACTAATATATAAATATTTTAGAACAAAAATCCGGTTACTTTTGAGTCCCCCATCCTACATGTAGTTTTAAAATACAAAGTTAAAATGTCATTGCAATTCAGACTCCCCAATAGCTGACACTCCCCGTTAACAGACATCAACTTTGGACCAGACGGTGTCCACTATTGGGAGGTTTGACTGTATATCAAAAAGTAAAGCTTGAAGAAAAGGTATTAAAAAAATAAATATAAACAAATACAAATTTAGATATTATAAATGAGGGATTGATTTTTTTTTAGTTTAGTTTATCTGCCATAAAATAAAACCCTAATTTCTCCAGCTTTTTATACATTTTTGACAGTTTAAAAGAAAACACTATGGCTAATGCATATTATCCAAAATTGCCAACTTTTACGCATTGTGTATAATAATAGTGCATTTTGGTTGTTTTTCACCCCTCCGAGATAGCGATAATGTTTTAATAAGGCAACTCAAAGATGAGATTACAAATTTATGGCGACACTTACTTTGCACAATATTTGGTCATCACTCAATACAATTTTGCTTGAAAGCTGTTAGCCAATATTGCCTGTTTGTACTGTAAGAAAATGGCTTGTTTTATTTACTCTTCTCATTTGTGATTCTGTTATAGATACTTTTTATTTCAGAAATTATGTGTAATGGTTTTTTAAATCCTGTATTGTACCAGATAAATAAACCAATGTTGGTGTCATAACTAAAATCTATTTTCCTTTTATGACCTAATATGTTGTTACATCAAACAATATTGCTCTTCTGGAGCGAAGATATTAAGAAGTCACCAAACACATAAATTCAGGGGTCAGAGTTGTCCTAATATTCCTACAGTTCTAATTTTTTAAAAGCTGTCCAAAAAATCCTAAAATTTTTAATGTTATCCTAAATGCCCTAAAATTTTCATTATTTTATCTCTTATTTTTTCAAAAAAATAAAAATAAAGAATCTTTTTGAAATTGATTCATATTTTTTTACCAGTGTTGTTCACTTATATTGCTTACATTTCGCAATGAGGTGGTTTCCTTCAGTCAAAAGTACTACTTTTAGTCATTGAAATGGATAGAATGAGCAAAAAAAAAAAAAAAAAAACATGGACCAAGAAAATGTTTTCATTTTCCCAACAGTTATTTTTTATTAAATTTGATAAATGTCCGATTTTGGAAATAAGGCGTGGTCTTTATGACATCAGAAATGATGCGTTTTGGTGCATCTTTCTGCTACGTTTCCACGTTATGATAATCAAGCAGCAAATTAAAATTGCGCTCTACGCTTGCTATCAACCATATCGTTGCCAATGCATGTGAGTAAAGATGCAAATTAAATATTTTGTTCTGTGAATGGCAACATTGAATGGCATTTCATCATTTGTGATGTCGCATGACAGAAGTGTAAACAATGAAAGCGCACCGATTTAAGTAAGTTTTTAAAAATATTAAACTAAAATAAATTATTTAAAAAGTGGTCAGATCCTATGTTTCGAAGCCTGTGCTGTGCTGCTTGTGTGGTAGCATTTGTGGGTCAAAAAATGTTATTATTTGATGCAGTTTCAGTAGAATTGAATCAGCGTAAGAAACGATAAAATATGGGCTTGAAAACTAATTTTCAACCAGTGCTCAATAGATTTTTTAAGCCCTCTTTTAAGCTTACTTCCCCATAAATGTTTTTATAAAAGGAATAAAGACATGAAAGGTGACATGTTACACCATAAAAACATCCAAGATAGCAAAAAAAAAAAAAAAAAATCAAAAATAAGTGAAATAGTTAAATAAATATTGAAAAATTAAAAATTGGAAAATATAGTTCTGAGCTGGAGAAAGTTTTTGTCTGTTGGTCTGTCTATTGTGTACCTGTAATTACTTTTGGGGGAATACTCTGATTCTAACAAATGTGTTTTGTTCAAAACCCTTGACAAGGGCAAGTCATTCCTATATTTCATTTTTTGTTCAATTTTAAAAGTTATAAAAAACTGAACATTAGAGTGAGTATACAGGGAAATTCAAGGCAAATGTAGATCCTGAACTGAAAGGTGGATTTGCTTCCAGCAAACTTTGTTGGAAAAAGCTCTTGACGAAGAACTTGTTCTAAATGAACATTTCTAAAATTTAACATTAATACCCCCTATAAGGAAATTTATATGCACGGTTTCGATACTACATGGAACGAATTAACCTTGTTATACATTACACAAGGTACAAATATAAATATATATATATACATATATATATATGGGATATATATATATATATATATATATATATATATATATATATATATATATATATATACACATATATATATATGGGAAATATATATATATATATATATATATATATATATATATATATATATACACATATATATATATGGGAAATATATATATATATATATATGGGAAATATATTATTTATATATGGGAAAGGGGGGCCCACATGTGAGCTCGAGGAGGATGCGAACATGGTATGTTTTACTAGGATAACGACAAGCAAAAAATCTTGAGAAATTCTCACACAATGGAAGTACCAGTTCTACTTCTTAACTAAACTTTTAGAGCAATGATCCAGTTTATTTTTCTGTAGTGACAATTTCTTTGTTTTAGCAGGTATTTTGTATGTAGTTTTATCACTGTCTTCAAGTTAAAACATATTTTAAACTTACTAATAAGCTAAACCTAATTATTAAAAACCATTATATGAATATTCAAGTAAATTTATGAAATGTAGATCCTGAACTGAAAGGTGGATTTGCTTCCAACAAACTTTGTTGGAAAAAGCTCTTGACGAAGAACTTATTCTAAATGAACATTTCGAAAATTTAACATTAACACCTATAAGGAAATTTACAGCAAATATAAATCCAAAGCTTTCAATTAAAAATTAAACCAAATTTTAAATAAAAAGCTTTATATTTGCTTCTATTTTTAATGGTTCTTTTACATTATTGTTACAAACAGTGAAAATATGTTAAAGTAGTCTGTTTTCTTTATCATTTGTATAGATAATGCAATCACATGCTGCAGTTTTCAGAACTGGTGAGAGCTTGAAAGAAGGTGTTAAGAGAATAACTGAATGCTTCAGCGGCCAAGAAGACCTTAAAGTAAATTCTTTAAATTGTTTACTATTATTACTTTTTTCTCTCTTTTTATGTGTATGATTTCTTTTCAATTGATTGAAGTTAAAGAAAAAAAAACCTTTCCCCTTTGAAATAGAGGAGGAAATGTAAGGCAGTAAGTCATATATTCTATGACTATTAATGTCTATTAACTTTAACCTGTTTATAGAAATTTAGGTTCTAAACTTAGTACTATTACCGTTCTTAATGCGAGTCATTTGCATGTTTTAACATGTTTTATTATGATTTTTATCATCTTTATCTTTAGCTTTATCTTATCTTTAGCTTTCAAGTTTAAAATTTGTGACTTTATTACTAGCAGTTTTGCAACAGAATTTGAGAATTTTTACCATCTTTATCAATTTATAAGTTTTTATGCAATACAGTAACAGTGTTCAGCAACTCCTTTGCTAATTTAGTAATGCTACCAGGTTTTTCTCCCAAAAAGTTATATTGTAGATTATTGACATATTACTTTGAATTAAATCATTAAATGTATATTGTTATAATTTTCAATATTAGGTAGTGTAGCTTCAATGTTTTTCGTAATTATTAAATGTTAATCCATTGTGTAATATACTTTTCATATACCCTGCTTCTTTAAAATATTTTATATGCTTTATTTTGTGTAGGTTTGTGACAGAGGAATGGTTTGGAATTCAGACCTTGTTGAGACTTTGGAACTTCAAAACTTAATGTTAAATGCTGTACAAACCATGGTTTCTGCCGAAGCAAGGAAGGAAAGTCGAGGAGCACATGCTCGGGAAGATTTTAAGGTTAAGATTGTTAAATTCATTTTTTCTCTAAATTATAAATATTGGAATAAATAAAGGTGTATGGAAAAGTATTTCAAATGTAAGGTTTGATTGTGGTGATGATGTATAATCCTTGGGTGCAAGACCTTCTGTCCCAGGACGGATTTCCATCTTGGACAAAAATTTTTTAGATGGAGGTCTTGACGGAAAGAAATTTGTTGACTTTCTTCAGTTTTTACTTAAAAAAGAAAAATTGATTGTTTGAAAAGTATGCTTTAATTACTGGACCTTTCCATAATCACGAATTTACATCGACATTCTCTCGATTTTTCCGCCATGTGCTTGTTTTGTTTGCTACGTGTTTTTGGAGGAGTGGCTTCTAAACTGGCGCCGTTCGACTTTTTTAGGTAGCTCTGTTAGCATTGCAGATCACGGAGTTGCTCCCTATTCTCCCTGATTTTTCGAATCAATCATCTCTAATTGAAAATTTAGCCTTTTCGCTTACTATTTTCGATCGTTCTTTCTTTTTTTTTTCCATTTGCGGGGGGTTTTTTTTTTTTTGCTAACTTAACACGCATAAATGGAAATTATGAGAGCTTTTAAAATGTCTTAGAGTTGAATCTGAATCACCGAATGAGAGTGATTGCTGATGGGTTGAAATGTTTACGCCACTGCAAAGAGCGTCCACTACCAGGTAAAACAGGAAACATTCAGGGATCTTGAAGATTTTAGTAAAAATGGGAATTTTGGATAGAATGGGGGGGAATTTTCAAGCTGGTTTGAAACACCGATGGGCAACTGTTTCTGCATTCTTGACATGTTTCTGGTAAAATATTCTAAGATTTGAGGAATCACTAAATTCCAATGTCATTCAATCTAACACTTGCTTGAATGGAAATTTGGGGGAGGGGGGAGAAAGGAAACTAGAAAAATAACGGCAGCACGTGTTTTTAAAAACGCTGCTCTTTCAAATAAGGTAAATCCGCAATTTAACCCACGATACTGAGGTCTTGAAATGTTTATATCTTGGACAATCTAAGAGAGGGGGGGGGGCTACTCAAGGGCTCCAGAATAAAATATTGAAAAACTGAATTGAAAGCCATTTTTGAAGCTAGGAGTGGTTCAGGATTTTTCTTCTGCAAACTTTTAAACTTTAAAAGTCGAAAAAGTTTAGGCTGTCTTTAATAATGTAAAAGTGAAGAGGGGAAGGTTTAAAAAAAAAAAAAAGGGAAACTGGAATATTTAACAACACTAATTTAGGCAATCTTTAGTGAATTTATGAGAGATGGTTTTGGTGTTCTAACCTGAAAATGTTTTGTAGCTGATGTATTAAAAACTAGAGGCTATATTTAAGTTACTTAAGAGAAAGGGAATTTGGTACAATCTCCCGAAAAGTGTTTGTAATTGAAGTCTTAAAACTTTTAGGCTGTCTTTGGCAGTGTCAAGAGGGGGGGGGGGTATAGGCTCTCTTTAGGCGAAATTCCGAAACTGGAGTCTTAAAAGCGCCTTTAGACCATCTTGGGTTCGGGGTCTCCCTTCCCGGAAAAATATTCAAAGCTGAAGTATTCAGAACTCAGCTTTAGGTAATCTTTGGGGGACTTAAGAAAAGGGAATTTGCGCGATAGCTTTCTCTCAATGAATTTTAGAACTTAAATTCTTGAAACTTCGGTGATGAAAAGGGAGAACCGCAAATTTAAGCTAAATTTAGTGAACTTAGGGGAAGGAGTTCAGGGGGGGGACTCTCTCCCTTGAAAATTTTTCCATGCTGAAGTATTGAAATTGTATTTGGGCTATTTTTGAGTGAGTTCAGAGTTAGGGAATTTGTCAAGGGTATTTCTTGAAACATTTTCAGAATTGAAGTCTTAAAATTTTGAGTTGTCTTTCAATAGAAGAATAAATCTTAAGCACAAACTTACACTACCTTTAGTAAACACAAAGAGAGGAGGAAGGGGGGATATTCTGCCGCCTAACCCAAAATATTTCCGTTTCTGAAATTTTAAGAGCTCTGTTTTGGGCTATGTTTGGATGACTTAAGGGGGAAGGGTGCAGGAAGCTTCTTTCAAAAAGTTTCCGAAATTAAAGTATTAAAACTTTTAGGCAGTCATAAGTCATGTATATAGATAAGGAGGGTACTGTTCCTAGAAAAGAAATTTAGAAACTGAAGCCTTAAAAATTCAAATTTAGGACATTTGTGATGAACTCAGAGGAAGAGGTTTGATAGTTCTGTTCCGAAAATTTTTCAATGCTGAAATATTAAAAACGCCACTTTAGGCTATATTTGAGTGCCTTAAGAGGGATGTTATTTGAGGACTCTCCCTGGGATGAGTATTCAGCTCCCCCTACTGCTTTTTTTAATTAATGAGTATTGGTAAGTGTACGTTGTTTCTAAAATATATCTCCTTCACTGAAGCGTTTTTGTAGGTTTTTAAAAATTATTAATTATTTTACTTTTATGCAAAAATCTACTTATTATCTTAAATTTTTTACTTTGTCGCCATATTTGGTCGTTTGCATGATGGAAGTAGACATAAATTTACAAAGCATAATTGGATGTTTATCTCAATGTAAACTATTGAAAGTAAATGTGCAATTAATTACGAATTTTTAAAAATAAATTATTTTATTGAAAAGAAAATTTTTAAATGTAAGCATCCTTTATCTGCAAAAGAAAATAAAAACTGATGATTATTGGCATCGGACTATGATCGACGGATGTCGATTTTTGTTATTATGCATTATATGGTATGCCCATCAATGCAACAAGTTAATCATATTTATACTAAAAAATGGCTTTGTACTTTGTTCAATATGTTTTGTGTTACATACTTATTCTATACATATAATAAAATAAAATGTTTGTGTGTGTGTGTTTGTGGCATGCATCCTGGGAAAACGGTAAGGCCTAGAAAGATGAAATGTGGTACACAGGTGCAGTTTTTGCCGAAAATGTGCACCTCGGGCTTCGATTTTTGATATTTTAATTAGAAAAAAAGTTATTTAATGTTTTATGTGTTTTTTTTGCACTTTTTAGTACTTTTTACCTCTCAAACCTGGAACTAATCGCAACACACAAATAATTTTTGTACTATAGTGTAGGAAATTTAATTTTAAATATGATGAATGAAAAAATTTTGAAGATAGAGCAATTTTTGTATTTTTTAGTAATTTTTGAAAAAACCTTTATTTTGCACTTTTTTCTGAATTTAGTTTTTTTTGAAACCAGGGTTGGCAAAAACCCGGGTTTTTTTAAAAAAGCCCATGGACCCAGGGTTTTTTGGGTTTTTTTAAATAAAACCCAACTAAAGCTGGGTTTTTTAAAAGAAATGTGGTTTTTTTTTGTATTTTTTTAAGGAAAATGTGGGGTACTTGTAGCATATATAGTCTATGGGCCGAGTGCAAATATCGTTCAAGTTCATTTACCAATCTTAGGGACTACGTGAACTTGCTTAAAATCTATTATAAATGATGAACTCAATAGAAAAATACAATGTTCACAAGCTGCAATTGTCTCATTAAGTTTTAATTAGTAATTGAAGTAGGAACTAGGTTCCGTGGACTGTTAGCACTTACACAAAAAAAATTGTCTCTAGATGGCGCTATTAAACACAATAGTTATAATGTAAAAATTTAATAAATAGTTTTCCAACCGAAATTTTACTGTTTTGCTCAGTTTTTCGTTGCAAAATATATTAATACGTTTTAAATTACTTACTTTCGCTTCGTAATTTTGTAACTAAAAGGAAATCAAAAATTGTATCAATCCGCAGCTCTGCATGATCTTCATTTCAAGATTTCGTTTATTACACTAGAGCAAGCGCACATAGACATTGTTAAGTACAAAAATTAGAAGGCACTTTATTTCACAAAAAAGATATTAATGAATCACCGAATAGCAATAATTGACCTACAAAATCTTAAGAACATAAACATCTCTAACAGATGCCATCGGTGTTTAAAAATATTATAAAATTAAACATTAGCAGACGATAAATTAAAAACTAAAAAGTATATTTCATATCACGATGCTTTATCTTTTCCGTTTTTAATATATTGCTTTTTGATTACAGACGATATTTTGAGCTCATTTTTAGCCTACTTTCTCGTCAAAGTAAAATAAAATAAAAAAGGACATAAAAGGTGGTTTACTGTGCTAAGGTTAATGTATCGTAAAAATATTGCTTAGTACACAAAATAAGTCAAAGAAATAGATAAAATAATTAAATAAATATCAAATTCAAAAGTAGGGGTTTGAGATGGGGAAAATATGTGTCTGTCGGTCGACCTATGTGCCCTCCCCCCCCCAAAAAAAAAATTAACAAATCGTTCGATTCAAACGAACTTTTTTACTTCCTTTTACAAAAAAGGAAGTATTGTATTCGCGAAAAAAATTTTCACTCAAAAATTACCTCAATTTCCATTTTGCTCAGCCCCGAATGAATGTTGAGTTTTTTTTTTTCGACTCTACCTCACGTGGAAAGTGCCTAGACACACGACCCATTTTGACACCCATTTTGACGATTCCCAAGTTAATTACAGCGAGTTTTCTCGTGACGTCCGTAGTATGTATGTGCGGATGTGCGTATGTATGTCACATAACTCAAGAACGGTATGTCCTAGAAAGTTGAACTTCGGTACGTAGACTCCTAGTGGGGTCTAGTTGTGCACCTTCCCTTTTGGTTGCATTCGGGTGTTTCTAAAGGGGTCTTTTGCCACTTTTTTTGGAGGAAATCATTGTTAATTTCGATGTAAACTCAAGTGGTGTTATAATTTGGAGGACACTTGGCAATATATCGCCAGTCTTTTGGACGCCAAGTTTACAAATTTGGCGATTTTTTGTTTTTTTTAATCTGGTTTCTTTCGCCACTGTTGGTGATATTCAGAGAGTAATGCCAATAATGGGAAAATTACATTAAATTGGAGTAAAAGGAAGTCGTTTTTTTAAAGATCTTCCCGATGACACCTCATTCCAGTATTTCATTTTTGATTTGAATATTTTTTCGTTCAATTTTGAACAGTTCAAAGCACTTTATATTAGCGCTTGCGGGAAAAATTTAAGGCAAATATAAAATGCGAACTTAAAGACGGATTTGTTTAAGAAAAACTTTGTTGGAAAAAGCTCTTGATGAGAATATTTTTACAAATTTTTTTTTAATTAGCCATTTAAGGGCAATTTTTCGACAATTAAATTTTTTTTTTAAACATTAATGACAATGCAAAAAATTATTTTATGTCACCAAAAACTGAAAAAATGGAGTAGATTCTGAATACATTCTCAATTTTTGGTGACAAGAAATAAAAATGAAAGTTATTAATAAATGTAGAAATATCATATCTCATAGACTTAACATTGATGAAAGTCAGAGATTAATATGACTGAATCAAAATGAAATGAATTTAAAGCGCAAATGTTTTTACCAGGACTGCGGAGCTGAAGTGAAAAAGAACCAATTCCGAACTGTGACTCTTATACCCTATCCCCTAGTTTGTGCACTAACTATCAAGCAAATATTCATTGCTGATGCTTGAATAATTTAATCCAGTGGTGAATAACCTTTTTTTTTTACCTGCGAGCGACAACTCACATTAATAGGAATCTCGCGGACCAGAACAAATATCAAATTTATTTATATGATTTAAGTTTAATTACTACATGCTTATTTTATTGCATCTGTGTTTCAGAAATCAATTTATGACTACTTGACTTCAAAATTCATAACACTGAAAGAAGATTACTAGTATTTTTGGAAGGTTTTAGAATATATTTTTCGTTTTTTAACACTGATACAACGACGGAGCACATGGGTCATCATTTGATCCGCGGGCTGTAGGTTGAGCACCACTGATTTAATCAATGCTCCCAGTTCATCAAAACATTGGATGGACTATAAATGCGGGCAGTATTGAAATACAATTTAGCACTATTTCCATTGCATCAGATAATGTTCAAAAACTAGTCTCCTGTACATGCCCGAAAACTCGGTGTTCTTCGAAGAGATGTACTACATGCAAGACGTAAAATTGTTCATGCACATAATTTTCCTCTAGTGACTGTAGCTGTATAAACTCTCAGGAGGAAAATAACTCCATACGCAAAAATTGGATAAACGAATTCAGTGATTCTGACGATGATACTTCAGAATAAAGAGTTTGCTTCTTGAAAAAAACTATTTTCTGATGTACATACATAATGTTTTAAACGTACATGCATAATATTTTAAATGTACATGTATAATATTTTTTATGTATTTAAAATTTGTCTGCCTCTTGCTTGACAGTTTCACTCCTTTTCATGTATCTTTAATGGTCTGTAAAAAAATTATGAGACACTATTTTTTTGTGAACATTAGGTTTTTTTCTTCTGTAGACACTAAGGATTCAGAAAAATATCACTTTCAGGCATCGCAGCGTTCCTATATTCCTATATTTTCCTATATTTCTGAAAAAGGTTCCTATTTTCCTATAATTCCTATATTTTCCTATATTTTCAGTTTCCGCTTCCTTTTTTTTTTTTTTTTTACTTTTCCCCCGACTTTTTGCTACTGCATTTCCGCGATCGACGCGCAGACGCCATTTTATCTAAGCAGGGCTCCCAAATGGTCCGCTTTTCCCGCCAAAGTTCGTTTTTTATGGTAAAGTCCGCTTTAGACCGCTTTTTAACATTTCAGTCTGATTAGTCCGCTTTTACATAGTTTTTACTTAAATATCACATTTTAAAAGTTTTTTCATTTCGTTAAAAGTTACTGTACACCCAAACACGCCGCCGCAGCGCGTGTTAAACCAAGTTCGTACGCCCATTAAAACAACCTTGAAAGGTTATTGGAAAAAAAAGGTCTTTTTTTTTCTAGTGCTTGAAAAAATTGAAAATGTATGAAAAGTTTCTTTATTGCTTGAATTCTTTCAAAAATCATTGGATTGTGTTTCAATAGTGCAATTTTCTGAACATATATATATTCGGTTTGATTTATCGCGAAAAATTGCTTTCGTGTTTAAGGTTTCAATCCCTTTGCATCTTGTTAATATTTTGATGTTTTTACAATCCAAAGTGATTTTGACATGACCTTAGCTTAGCTTATTTTTCGTTTAATTTCAATAATTAACGAAGGAATTATTTTGGAAACTATGGCAACATTGAACTTACTCGGATTTCGCGGAAAAATGCTTCTCGCGTTTGAAATTTCAATCCTTTTGCATCTTGTAAATATTTTGATGTGTTCCACAATTGGAAGTTATTTTAACATATGCTACCTTAGTTTAGTTTATTTTTCGTTTAATTTTGGTAATTAAAGAAGGGAAAAATTTGGAAACCATGACAACATTGAACTTATTTGTACTTCGCGGAAAATTGCATCTCGCGTTTGAAATTTCAATCCTTTTGCATCTTGTGAACATTTTGATGTTTTTGACAATTGGAAGTTATTTTGACATATGCTGATAAAGATTAGCTTATTTTTCATTTAATTTCAATAATTAACGGAGGAATTATTTTGGAAGCCATGGCAACATTGTACTTACTCGGATTTCGCGGAAAAAATGCTTCTCGCGTTTGAAATTTCAATCCTTTTGCATCTTGTAAATATTTTAATGTGTTTCACAATTGGAAGTTATTTTGACATATGCTACGTTAGTTTAGCGTATTTTTCGTTTAATTTCAATAATTAACGAAGGAATTATTTTAGAAACCACGGTAACATTGAGCTTATTCGGACTTCGCGGGAAAATTGCTTCTCGCGTTTGAAATTTCAATCCTTTTGCATCTTGTAAACATTTTGATGTTTTTGACAATTGGAAGTTATTTTGACATATGCTACCTTAGTTTAGTTTATTTTTCGTTTAATTTTGGTAATTAAAGAAGGGAAAAATTTGGAAACCATGACAACATTGAACTTATTTGTACTTCGCGGAAAATTGCATCTCGCGTTTGAAATTTCAATCCTTTTGCATCTTGTGAACATTTTGATGTTTTTGACAATTGGAAGTTATTTTGACATATGCTGATAAAGATTAGCTTATTTTTCATTTAATTTCAATAATTAACGGAGGAATTATTTTGGAAGCCATGGCAACATTGTACTTACTCGGATTTCGCGGAAAAATGCTTCTCGCGTTTGAAATTTCAATCCTTTTGCATCTTGTAAATATTTTAATGTGTTTCACAATTGGAAGTTATTTTGACATATGCTACGTTAGTTTAGCGTATTTTTCGTTTAATTTCAATAATTAACGAAGGAATTATTTTAAAAACCACGGTAACATTGAGCTTATTCGGACTTCGCGGAAAATTGCTTCTCGCGTTTGAAATTTCAATCCTTTTGCATCTTGTAAACATTTTGATGTTTTTGACAATTGGAAGTTATTTTGACATATGCTGCTATAGATTAGCTTATTTTTCATTTAATTTCAATAATTAACGAAGGAATTACTTCGGAAACCATGGTAACATTGAGCTTATTCGGACTTTGCAGAAAATTGCTTCTCGCGTTTGAAATTTCAATCCTTTTGCATCTTGTTAATATTTTGATGCTTTTTACAATCCAAAGTGATTTTGACATGACCTCAGCTTAGCTTATTTTTCCTTTAATTTCAATAATTAATGAAGGAATTATTTTTGAAACCATGGCAACATTGAACTTACTCGGATTTCGCGGAAAAATGCTTCTCGCGTTTGAAATTTCAATCCTTTTGCATCTTGTAAATATTTTGATGTGTTCCACAATTGGAAGTTATTTTAACATATGCTACCTTAGTTTAGTTTATTTTTCGTTTAATTTTGGTAATTAAAGAAGGAAAAAATTTGGAAACCATGACAACATTGAGCTTATTCGGACTTCACGGAAAATTGCATCTCGCGTTTGAAATTTCAATCCTTTTGCATCTTATAAATATTTTGATGTGTTCCACAATTGGAAGTTATTTTGACATATGCTACTTTAGATTAGCTTATTTTTCATTTAATTTCAATAATTAACGAAGGAATTATTGTGGAAACCACGGTAACATTGAACTTACTCGGACTTCGTGGAAAATTGCTTTTTGTGTTTGAAATTTCAATCTTTTTGAATCATGTAAATGTTGAAATATTTTTCCCAATTGAATGTTATTTTCCCATATGCCACCTTTGATTAGCATGTTTTATGTTTAATTTAGTAGAAAATAAATGTTTTATGGGAAACATGCCAACATTGAACTTGGTTCGTGAAAATATGCTTCTGTGAGCTTTCAATAGTTTTGCATCTTATAAATATTTTTATATTTATGACAATTAGAAGTTATTTTGACATGATACGTTTTAATTTTTATTTAAATAACTAAAAAAATTAATAATTTTTGTGTTTAATTCGAGTTTATTTAGTTTTTCAAACTTAATTTTGATTATTCTTTGCTTTATTTTCGTTTATTACTGTTTTTTGTGTGGGGGGGGGGATATTAAATTTAAATAATTGAGTACATAGCATTTTAAAGTAGCATTTGTATATGAAACAAAGTTGAAGTATGTAATTTCATCAAGTTGAATTTGTGTACATCATTTCATTGTCATGATGCCTGCTGTTGTTCTCATGTGCCAGCTAGGCTGGCAATTTGGGGTGCGCTGCTTCATTTTTCCAACCGCACTGTCATTTGGTGTGAAGTCCGACTTCCACAGTACACACATGTCATAAGGATACAGTGTATAGGGTAGGCAATTATTCACAGCATAACATTAGATTCACACAAAGAAAGGACAAAAGAAAGTACGTCCATGCCCGAGCCGGGATTCGAACCCAGACCTTCCTGTCGCAGTCAGACTTCTCTGACCAGTAGACAAGGCAGGCGGCATGATGCCTGCTAAGGGGGGATTTGTCCCCCCCCCCCCATAAAAGTTCAAAGCACTCATGGCCCTGCAATCATGGAGTAATTTTTTTAATGTAAGCTTTATGATTCTTGAAAAATATACTTTGAATATGAAAATTGCAAAATTGAGCCTCATGTGATCTGCTTCCCTTTGTGATTTAGCATTTCAGACATTTTTAGGAAAACTTTGAATACAATAGATCTGTTTGGTGTGTGATAGATTCATATCGGTTTGTGGAGGGTATAATGCTATTAAGAAGCATTACAAGACAGAAAAACACAAAAATAATTTTAAACTAAGGAAAAGATGAAGCATAGCTTCATCTGTCCTTCTGTAGGACTACCAGCAACCCCCCCCCTCCCATCCAAATGATTGTGTAAATAATATTATTATTCAATGGATAAAAAGAACAGTTGTGCAGAAGATAAAGGAATTGTATCATTAAAAATCTCAGTATTATGGTTAATTAACAAATTATCTTCATGGATTTAGCAGCAGGCAGCTAATTTGCCTTTTGGTGCTTCCTTGAAATCAAATGAATGGTCCTCCCAAGGTCATCTTTTTAATCCTAACTGGTCCTCTTTAGTCCTCTTTTTAATTGAAAATGGTCTCCTTCCTTTTCTAAAGCTAAAATGTGTTGAGTGCCCTGTACCGTGTTTCTTCCTGAGTGGAGCAGCGTTTGACTTTAGCTCGTCTCTGCAGCTCAATTCTGAGCCCATGAAGCTCCTGCGCAAGTCCTCAAAACTTCACTTTCGAACTCGGCGTCGATGAACTTGGGCGATCATGATGGGCGCATGGGCTGTGTAGGTTTTGATGATGTCATTCTAGGAAGGGCTCTCCGGCCACTTACCGTTTCAGGTCTCCACACGCACGATTTTTTTCTTTTTTCGGAACTTTGCGTTTGGCTACGGTTGCAATTATTGCTACTTGCAGGATAGCTCATCTCAACTTCGATTGTTTTGGTTTTAATTGTGTGGAATGTAGGTGCTGCTGTTCGCGTATCAACTAAACGTTCATTTTAATAATAATGCCTCCGAAGAGGCCGCACAGCCAAGTTTTCAAAAAAGAATACGCAAAGCTGTTCTCAATTTTAAAAGAATTGAGGAAGTCGGAAAGACATGCACACTTTGGGGTCGTTCCAGACACAAATTGGGTCCGCTTTGCGGCCCCTTCACAAATTTACGCATCGTAAAAGCAGCCCCATTCACAAAATTCCACATTCAAAAGCAGCTCATTCACAAAATAAATATACAAACAACATAATAGGGTAAATCTGGAGCTATCATTTTTTTTTCCAACAGGAAAGCTATTGGACCAGCAGCTACGTGTGAAACATAGTCGCCATATTTGGTCATTCACGGGATGGAATCAGACAAGATGCTTAAGTGCTTAAAATTCTAAGAACAAAGCAGAATTGTATTTTTAGACTTATTTATGCGTATGTATTGCACTTATGTCAGGTAGTGTTATTACATGTATTTAATCAAATAGTAGTGCAGTCGAACCTGTTTATCTCGAACCTGCCTATCTCGAAAACCTCTCTGTGTCGAAGTTTTTCATTTTCCCTGCACATAAAGTATTAATTCAATGTTTTCCCCCATGTTTGTCTTGAATGAAATTTTCTGAAAACCTGCATAACTCGAATTTCGACTTAAGTGTCTTTCTTGAATTCCATCCACAACAATCTTTATTGACTGGAATTTGGAGACAGAAATCACTTTTCTTAATATTAGCAGTCACATAATCCTCCAGAATTAAAACTTTATGTACAAAAAGCAAGTTTTCCAGCAATTAAATCCATTCTGAAACTGAGAGGAAGGGGACATTGTTGATTAGTAAAATTGCTCCCAAAGTTTTACTTTCGAGTCATTGCTCCAATTACTTATTTTTAGAACTTTTTTCAAAACTTCTGTATCTCGAAGCCTCCATATCTCGAATTTTTCTTATGTGCCGTAAAAATTCGAGATAGACAGGTTCGACTATATTGCATTAAAAAAAAAAAATGTCCTACTGGCCTGCCTCGTTATAAAAATTCCTGTATGTCCTCTTTTTTTTATTTTCAAAATGTTCCTATATTATTTCGAAAAATTCCTATATTGTTTGCAAAAAATTCCTATATTTTCCATCGAATTCCTATATTTTTTTCAGAAAATTCCTATATTTTCTATCCAATTCCTATATTTTTTTCAGAAAATTCCTATATTTTCCTATATTTTTGTTGGCAAATGTCACTTCTATCCCTGCACTTTTCGTAGTTTCCCGAAGTTGGCAAACGAAACCATGTTTTTAAGCATCTTTTATGCCTTCGTCCCACAGCCTAATAGTAGCGTAAGTATATGGACAAAGCGCAAAAAATGTCTTGGGGTAAAAAAAGCTGGAAAACTATTTAAAATTGAGCGTTTTCTGAAGATAAGTATAAAAGACGATGAAACCCAAGAATGGTGAAGTTTCAGATTTTTTTGTTTCCCTGCTTATTAACAGTTAAGGCAAAAATACTTCTTGAGTGATAAAATCTATTGTTCGTTTTTAATTACTACATTTTTTTTTTTTTTTTTTTTTTTTGCGTTTTGCTTTATTGTATTTAATTTTGTTATGCAAAACTACTGTAGAACCTCAAGCAGAGTTGGCAAAAATCCGGGTTGTTTTTAAAAAGCCCATGGATCCAGGTTATTTTTAAAAATAAAACTCAACTAAAGCTGGGTTTTTAAAAGAAATGTGGGTTTTTTTTGTCTTTTTTTAGGGAAAATATAGATACTTGTAATATATTGTAGCGAAAGTATATGAACAAAGCACAAAAATTGTCTTGGGGAGAAAAAAAGCTCGAAAATTCAGCATTTTCTGAAAAAAGTATGAAAGACGACAAAACCCAAGAATGGTGAAGTTTCAGATTTTTTAGTTTCCATGATTATCAGCAGTTAAGGCAAAGTTACTTCTCGAGTGATAAAATCTATTGTTCGTTAGTTTGTTTTTCATTACTACACTTTTTTTTTTTGAATTCTACTTTATTGTATTTCATTTTGTTATGCAAAACTACTGTAGAACCTCAAGTAGTTTAAATCCCTTTCTACTGAATTCCCGCTTAATCAAGACATTTCTCTGAATTTTATTTGCCCGTTTTTCTATTTCTGTGTACAGAGTAAGAAATATTAAACTTTTTCGTAAGATAATGAAAATACTGTACATCCTATTCTGTTTTCTCTCCGACCGTTTGTAACACCTGTTAATTTCTAAAAAATATACCTTGTTTATTCGAAATTTGTGACGTGTTGGCTTGCAGAAAAGAATTCAAATGAAAGCCTTTTAGCTAGAGTGGTTTCCTCTGTACAATCTACAAACATTGAGAAAACTAGACGTGACAGGATTTAGTCAAGATAATTTGATTTATTTATTGACCAGTTAAAGAAAAAAGTTAAATATATTTATTTAAAATTTTTGAAATATTTTTTTAATGTCATTTAGAGTTAAGAAATACTATTAAAGTTCAAAATTCATTTTTTATGTCCATTGTCTGTGGTGAAGAACAAATAAAAAAGAAGTTTAAAATTGTGAAAGTATTTAAATTAATTAATTTTTTTGGAAACTTCTCGGAAAATTTTAAAAAACCCAAAAGTGGGCTAAATAATGGGTTTTTTTAAAATGGGTTTTTTCAAAAAAACCCTTTGGGTCCAATCTGGCCAACCCTGTTTGAAACCCATCCTGCAAAAAGTATCGAACCCTCAATTCTAAAATTTTAGTTGGTAATAGTAAAAACATTCCTCCCCCTTCAGAAGAAAAAAGTTTTTAAAAATATGCAATAGTTTTTTTTTTTTTTTTTTTTACAACTTTTTTAATGCAGAACGCAATGCGGCTAGTAAGAAAATAAAAAGAAGAATTGTAAAAAAAAAGCGGAGAAGAAGATTGCTACACGATTTCAGCAAAACGCTAATATGCATGACATGTGGCCTCAAAGAAACAGTAAAATAAGTTGAAAGTACTTTGTTTTAAACAAGTAGCAAGCAAATAAAAACAATTTAGAAAAAAATTCAAAAAAAAAAAAAAAAAAAAAAATCCGTCTTGAACACATCATCAAACTTGCACGCATAGTATAATCCCCCTCCCCCATTCTTATGTAGTTACAGATCTACAGACCTAAAGATGCATCCAAAGTTGATATATTTAATGGCTTAGTTCATTTTGGTGGATTTTTCTTTTATTTTAATGTAACTATTAGTTTTATTTAATGGATTGGTTCTTGGTTCATTTAAGAACTAAACATAAAATCTTTAATGTTCAACAATATTGATTTTGGCAATGTTTGATGAGCTAATTATCTCGTTGTTTTGATCAGTTTGGCTAAAAATTTGAAAATGAGCCATGACATTATAACATAACAGTTCCACTCTTATCCTGGCTTTCA
Organism: Uloborus diversus; assembly: GCF_026930045.1. Lineage (NCBI taxonomy): Eukaryota > Metazoa > Arthropoda > Arachnida > Araneae > Uloboridae > Uloborus > Uloborus diversus. The sequence continues at coordinate 170,842,897 of NC_072731.1, forward strand.
TTAGCTTTTTTGGTTTATACAAGTGTACAAAAAAAAAAAAAAAAAAAAAATTGAATTTATAACTTCGAAAAGATTTGTTTCCCAGCTTAAAAATTTGGGTTTTGAAAGTTTTTTTTTTTTTTTTTTTTGAATAGCTGATTGGTTTTAACCTGTGTGAAGAAAACTACTATCTGAGGAAGCTAAAGAACATAACATTTTAAAATACAATTTCAATATTATTTACAAAACTAAGAATGTAGATAAGTAGGTAGTTACAATAGTGATTTATGTATGTTTCCATTACTGCCATTCAGGATTTCTTTAAACCAGTACAGATAACGTTTTCAAAATCTCATTTTTAAAAAATTTTTTTGACTTAGAAAAAAATTAACTGGAAGCACCAGTGATGCATTCTTACTAGCTAGTTCATAAAATAAGATTTCAGTTGTTTGTAATTTTAAAATATACTCGTAAAGAATATTGAAGTGTCCCAAAATTATTCAAACTGACTCTTTTGCTTGATATGATGGCTAAAATATCGGAGCTATTCACTATAATAGCATTAGAAAGTTGTTTTCACCGAAATCATAAAATAATATTTATAAAAAAAAAATAGTCAAAATTTTGACTCCAAGGTGCAAAACTACATTTCAAATTCTATATTTCTAAGCTTTACTGTTTTTTTTTCGGGGGGGGGGGGGTGTACTATAAACTTCAAATTTTACTATGTAGATTTTTCAAAATAACACAAACTTATAAATAAAAACCAAAACTATCATTCAATTTGATATTTTTGTTTTTTAGGACCGAATGGATGAGTATGATTATTCGAAACCAGTTGAAGGACAAAAAAAGAAAACCTTTAGAAGAACATTGGCGGAAGCATACTTTGTCTTGGGTTGATAAAAATAATGGAAAAGTATGTTTAATCGTTACATCAGAGTGTGTGTGTGTATGTGTGTAAGTGTGTTAAACAATGAAAATCTCATTTATTTTTTGCAGGTAACACTTCAGTACAGGCCTGTCATCGATAATACTTTAAATGTTGATGAATGCAAGCAAGTACCCCCCGGCTCTTCGTTCATATTAAGATGGACACTGTCTCGTTTGCCATTTAGAAAAAAAAAAATTTACATTTCTTTTCATGCAGTTCACGTACGTCTATAGATCTGATGATGATTCTAGTCTGCAAATAGACCTGCATTTGTGATAAGACTAGTTCGTACATGTGCTCTTTGTGGGAGAATTCTTTTATTTTTATTCAGGTTGTGAAAAGATAGTGAAATAAAAGTTTTTTGTTACACTTCTTGGACATTTTTATCGCTTGTATTTTGTAGTTTTATTTGGAGTATAGTTTCATCTTGCATCTAAAATGCGAATAGTATTCTGTAAATGAACTTATTTAACTGCTTAGTTTGTATGTACATTTATGCATACATGAACTCCTTTATAGCTTCCTGCATTTTTATGACTTATTGGTTAAAGTGTCCATAAACCACTATTTGAAAATCTTATATAATTAAAAACTGAGCGTATGTACCTAGTATGTATCTATGTCCGAGTTACTTCTGAATGCCAGTGAATTGACCATCGAACCAGGTATCGATAGATTCTTAATTTTCCCGTCTTTATGTTTGGCTATTTAACATAATCCTCCAATAATAATTGGCAGAGATATCAGTTAGAAACTATTAATTATGATACTTAGATTTCAACATAAAATCCCTATTTTTCGAAGGCTTTTCTCTATTCAAATTATTTTTCAGTGCTTCATCTCAACTTTCCGTAACAATGCTTTTACTAAAAATTTGTAGCGTGAAGAAAATCGTTGAAAAGAAATCTGTTGCCACTTTTTTCTTGAACATGAACAAATAAAATTCTGGCTTTTGTTTTGAGGCTTTTCCTGTAATCGGGGGATTTAAAATGTTTCCGTTTTGGTTATTTTTTCCGCAATCTGCCTCAAAATTTCACTGCTTTTTTTCTTTTTTTGTTCAAGCCTGATTGTTGAATACGTGTTCACTTTTTTGAGGTTGACCGTGCAAAGCCAGGGATGCAGCTAGTAATTATTAAACATTGTATTTAGGGCCATAGAAACAAGTACCATGTCCAGAGGACTATTGCACTTAACCCCAAATAATACCTTATAGCAGGGGCGGACTGGCCAGGGCGACTGGTCGGGGATCCCCGACTGGGCCAACTGCTTGGGGGGGGGGGGGGGTCAATAAAAAATTTCCTTAAAAAAATTATTTTAAGTTCTTGCCCTTCAAATTCAAGTCCAAATCGTGAGTAAAGTAAAACAGGAAAAGTTCTATAGAACTGAGATTGATGCTGTACATCAGTAGTGCCCAACCTTTTTTATTTTTACCTCTGGCCACTCCTCATATTAAGCATGATGCATGCTTTCTATTACCCAGGAAGTAACTGGTGGAACCAAACAAAATTTGGTCCATATGTAACCCCCTTACAGGAACAGGTGCTGATTCAATTTTAGTGTCATTGGCTGAAACAGGGGTTGAGTTATAGAACGTTTTTTTTCGTCAATTGTGATTGCTGTATCTCAAGAAATAACGAATGGAACTTAAGTTTTGCACAACTTTTTATGCTCTAGTTTTTATCAAAGAAAGCTTAGAATTACGTTTTTAAGACTTCATTTTAAGCAAATTCTTGGTGGATGCCGCTCGAATCTCTCCTTTAACTAACATCGCTCAAAATCTTCTAAAACCGCGTTTTCAGTGCTAAGATTTTGAAAATTTTCCTGAAGGCCATCTTCCTAACATAATTGAGAAACTTATAAAAAATTCAATTTTGGAGTTTCACTTCCAAAAAATTGCTAGAGGAGGGTCTTCGAACTTCCGCTCTCCCTACATCACCAGAGATAATCTAAAATTGCATTTTTAGAACTACAATTTAAAAAAATTTCCGGGGGAGAGATCCCCGGCCCCCCCCCCCCCTATTTCTGATCTAATGTTAAACTTACAATTAGAATTATATTGCTATTATTTAATGTAATGACTCCCATAAGCAAGAAAATGAATCTACTCTCTTTCTCTCTATGTATTGCTACATGTGTTTAACAAAGTTAAGGGGTCATCCCGCCTCCCTAAAAACCGTTCTATTCTAACAAAAGTTATGTTAGAAGATAATATTACGGAAATAATCAATGAAGCTCCAATCATTTAAAAACATTTAGATTATTTTACCCCGCTCCCCCCCTTTTTTTTACAAACCAAGATTTAGCTTATCTTGTATCAATTGTGCACCATTAAAACACAGAAAGGATTCGTTCCGTTATTTTTTTTTTTTTAGGAATTTATTTTTACGAATGATTTCTTCATATTTAAGGGATATCGTTTCCCCATTCGTTTGGTAAAAAACTAGTATTAGGAGCTATGGGACTGCGACGTCCTTTATGCCAGGGCCGATTTCTTGAACCAATCCGCCACTGGTGTCACCCCCAAAATCTTTCTTACAGCTGGAGTTCATTTTAGGCTATCTTTGAGAAGGAAGAGTTAGCGAGCTCTCCCACAAACACAAATTTCTAAGAACGAAATTTTGAGCTATCTTTGATGACGTTAGGAAAAAGGGTGAGTAGTAGTTCGTCTTTCTTTCCTTCGAAAGTTTTCAAAATGCAGTTTTAACCTTTGGAGACGTCAGGTAAGAGGATAGAAGATTGGGGGGTTAAGGAATCTCTTATGAAAAAATTCCGAAATTGAAGTCCTAAAAACGTATATTTTAGGCAATCTTTGATCACGCTAGGAGATCTGTGATAGTCAAAGTTGAAATACTGTTTTCACACATTGATATTGAAGTGTCAAAAATTCAAAAACGTAGTTTTAGGCTACATGTTAAGAGTTTAGAAGGAGGGTGGGAGTTTTATCCGGGAAAGTTTTCAGAATTGAAGGTCTAAATATGTACTTTTTGGCTGTGTTTGCTACGTTAGAGGAAAAGACAGGGTTCGGGGCTCTGCCTAGAAATTTTTCAACATTGAGATCTAAAAACGTATTTCTAAGCTATCTTTGGTGATATCAGGAAAAAGGATGAAAGATTCAAGAGCTCTTTTGCTAGAAACATTTTGAAGATATCTTTCACCATGCTAGACTGCAGAGTAGAGTTGGGAGAGGTTCCTAACTGGAATTATTTGAAAATTTATACGCTAAAACGCAATATTAGACTATGTTTGGCCAAGTTAAGGAAACAAACCAAATGTTGAAAAAGGAAATTCGCTTACCTATCACAAGAAATAGACTAACATGTGATACAAAGTTGTCGGATCGATTTTCTACTCTCAAAAGCGAGAAAACAGAAATCCTTTTTATTTCTTCCAAAGTAGAGAAGTCCTGTAATGTTGTACTGATGAGAAATCAAAGCAAACTCAGTAATATATAAAGCTACCTTGTGATAATCAATAAATTGTTTTGTGTTCAATTTTTACACCTCCTACTCCCCTTCTTACTGTTGTCGCCATTTTCCTAAACTTAAAAAAAAGATTTTTTTTTTCACGAGGAGGTATCCAAAAAACTCTCTTAAAATATAGTGTTAACTTTTTCTTATAACGAAAATTGGGAAAACTTCATTGTGTTCTTCCTCTTGCAGTTAACTTCTACAGTCTAAAACACATTGACCCCATAAACTGTCCACTACCGCCCCCTCAGAGAAAAACAAAAAATTGTACTGATATGCTATCAAGAAAGACTCTTGTTTTGCATCAAAGTAGTTTTAAATTGGTAGTCGGTCCAAAAGTCGTACATTTCGAAGATTTTCTTTTTGCCTGCAGTGACAGATTAAAACCATAATGGAAAATACGTTTAAAAAAAATTTTTTTTTAAACATCAAAAGGGTTAATTTGCCGCCCCTAGAAAAGTGCTGCCCAGGACAGACTGCCCCCTTTGCTCCTCCTTAGCTATGCCAGTGGGGGGGGGGGGGTCGTACGCCAAGAAAATGCCAAACCATTCGAATTTCAATTTTAGGGCCCGGCTCTTTCGACTCGAAATAATTATCCAATTCTCTTGATTTAAGCCTCATTCGAAGGCCTGCGAAAAATACTCCTTCAGTTTATTTACTTCCTTCGAATTTCAAAAAAAACCAAGGCTCTGAAATCACTGGGAAAAGAGTTATAAGCATTTTTAAGACCGATGGATCATCCATATCAAATCGGAAATTTATTGCTTGCCTTCGAGCTCAGCTTAAATTAATGTGAATAAAATAATTTTTGATCTGGTGCCCTTTTTTTTCACGACTGTGAACAAATAAAATTCTTGCTTTTGCTTTGAGGTAAAATTGTCCCCCTTTTACATATTTTTTGCCCCACCCCCCTTTTTTTGTACTGCCAGCAGAAGATAATTAAGGATCTTAGTTGTATTAATAGAGGGTTGCGTTTAATTTATTTAGGATTTAAAGATTTACCGTTAACAAAATTAAGGAAACATTATTTTGATGGGACATTTTATAGTTTTTTTTCTATAATTAAGCCCAATTATTGAACACACGTCACTTGGCATAACTTTATTTTCGAGATAGACCGTGCAAAGCCGAGCAACGCAGCTAGTACATAAGCAAATCAAGTATTTTGCCACCTTTAATATTTTCAAAAGACTTTTAAATCACATAATTTGCCGCCCCTCAAATTAAACTGAATTTCTAGTTGAATTCCGAACTATGTTTTGCACATTCAAGCTCTGGTACAAACTCTAAACTATTATTTTTTAACATTAAAGCTGTGTATCTTATGGCACGGAAACAAAAATTAAAACTTAAAAAAAAAAAAAAAAAAATCAGTTTCGAAATTTGCCGTTCCTAAAATCTGCTACCCTAGGCGGCCCGCCTAGGTCGCCTACCCCTAGAGCCGGGGCTGGAAACTAGTAAACTGAGAAAAAAAAGGAATGAATGATTGAGGAAAACGCTGGTCATAAATAAGAATCAGCAAGAAAGGGGTTGAAAGCATTTTGAGAGTTTTCTTTTTTTTTTCTTTCTGCATAGTGTTGATAGAGCAAATGTGAACATATCTGTCTCTATGTTCTGAATTCAAATAAATAATACAGCACAACTGGTTAGCATATATCCAGTGCTTTAAGTTTCCCATTTTGTCTTTCCCCCTCCCCTTATTTTTGCAATTTTTTTTATAATTTGATTATATTTTCTATGTTTTTGTCCCTTTATCAGGTGTCGCAGAGTTCAAAAACAAATTTCTAGTGAAAAAATTCTGTGTGTATTTGCGTATGAGATTTAAATTAATTTTAAAAAATTGAGTTAAAAATGTTTCTAGTGTGAAGAACACAAATACATAGGTTGTTCTCGTAGCAGCGACACCTTTGTCTAGATTTACATCCCAGCTTTTTGACTCTCATTGGAATTTTTTTGAGAGAGTATCAAATGCTGCATTATTCCTTTTCATTGGTTTAATTATTATCTTTATCTCTTCTCCACCTCTCTCACCTTTAGCACTTTGCTGCAAAATTGCAATATCAGCATCCCGAACATTTTGCTTGAAGCTTATCTTCAGGTGACTTAAGATATTCAGAAGCCCGGCATGAAAAAATTTTCGTTCAAGTTTTAAAACTTTTCGGCTATGTTTGCTGATGTAAAAGGGGAGGGGGGGGGGGTAGAAATATCTGTGGGTAATTCCTCTACTGAAACATATTTTCTAAACTTCAGTCTTGAAAAAAAAAATTAGGCCATCTTTGATGAATCATGGAGAAATGTTTCTCTTCCGAAAATTTTTCACAGCTGAAGAGTTAAAAACGGTAGTTTGGGCTACCTTTAATGATATAAACGTGACTGTACTTCCCCTCCAAAGATTTTCGAAATTAGTCTTAAACTTCTACGCTATCTTAAGTGAACCTAGAGGAAAGGCTTTAAGGATTCTCCCCCCGAAAGTGTTTCAAAGCTGCATTAGAGGATTTTTTTTTACGTAAAGTCTTAATGCTTTTAGGCTGTTTTTGGTAATCTTACTAATATTATATATGCGAAAGTTTGTCTGTATGGATGTATGTATGGATGTATGGATGGATGTATGGATGTTTGTTACTCTTTCACGCAAAAACTACTGAACGGATTTTGATGAAACTTTACAATAATATAGCTTATGCATCAGAATAACACATAGGGTAGTTTTCGTCCCGTTATGGGGGGCAAAACCCCCTTAGGGGGGCAATAAAACACAATTTTTGTATAAATTCTCTAATATTGGGATGAAAAAATACTTGCACATATTTACATTATATGTCCATCGAAAGCTCTGATTTTTCCGCTGATGATGGCACCTGTTCGAAATTTCTAAGTAGAATAAAAAACGAGTTATGAGCTTTTTAGATCCATGTTCGAAGGCTTTCCTCAACTTAATACAGTATTTAGTGTATCATCTCAACTCCCTGTCGATAGCGACAATTGTTGTATTGTTGACTATCTTTGCTTTTCGTGACTGTTCAAGGCTTTTCTCAAGTCAAATCTTGAAGTAAGATTTTTGTACAAGATTGGCAAATAATACATGATTTGGCTGATGATTTTCCATTTAAACGGAACTTTAATGTAATTAATGGTTTTTATTATTATTTATGCTGATTGAACACTTACTCATTATCCAAACAACCAGCAGATCGCCAAAATATTTGCAGAAAGATTTCCGTAGCTGATGCATTTGGCAGTTTTTTCAACGTTGCTGTTTTTGAAGCCGAAGACTACGTCATAATGTTTCTCAGCTTTCACCATGTAAACAAAATATCGCCAATCAAAAAATTTTCAAAAGACTTTTTTTACTGTATTAAATAATCCAGCAACTAAATTAGGCAAATCCATAAACATCACAAAAACTTCCATTAATTTTCCTTTTTGCACAATTTCAAACAATCACCAAATTTTATTACTTATTTCGGTAACATTTCGGATGAAACTGTTTAACGCCATTTTATGGTGACCAAAAATATCTCAGCATCTGGCGACGATATCTCTGTAACGAAAATTAATATATCGTTTTACAAAATAAGGAAAGAATGGGGGAGCATCATCGAAGGTATCCCGAAACGACTTTCGCAAATTCGGTAAAATCGCACCAAGAGCCACAATGATTGAAATTTCCCGAAATAACTAAAGCAAGTATAAGGGGATTACGAGCGCAGCTACTTTTTTTTAATCACTTCGTACTTCATTAGCCATACAGAGAAGGTTTTAGACTCCATGTTAAAAAAAAAGTATCAACAGATTAATCTTTTTAAACATGAGAAGATAAATTTCATGTTTTTTAAATTTGTGTATATGCTTAAATATAGTGCTTTCGTTTCTAAATCAATACTACTTTGTTCTTTATACTTATTGCTATTTTAGTTTTATGGGTAAGGAAGAAAACTCAATTTTTAATCACGTCAAAAAGATGTGTTTTAAATTCTTTCACTTAAAACAGAAAGCAAAAGCAAGTAACGATTTTTTCTAATAATTATTACTGACCCAGGCAACGCCGGGTATTTTTGCTAGTGTAAAATATTGTTCAATTCCCAGAAAAATTCCGAAACTTTTTGTCTTCAAAAGCACAAATTTGGCCCACTCTGCTGAAGCGTGGCTTTTTAAAGCTAAAGTCGCATTAAAACGCCATTTTTTTTTTTTTTTTTCAACTATCCTTGTTAGATTCAACTGGGACTGCATTCTAGAACTCCCTAGAAATTTTCGAAACTTAAATCTAAACACTTTTAGGCTGTCCTGTTAACAGGGGTATTTATTCCCTTTGCAGAAAAAATTCAGAAACTGTAATTTTGATAGATCATCTGTAGTGAATTCAGAAGAAAAGGGGGGGGGGGGGGGTTCTTCCTCCAACATTTTTCAGCTGAAGATGCTATTTTAGGTTATATTTGAGTGACTTAAAGGGGAGGAAAATAAGGGGCACCGATCATGTAAATTTTTCGAAATCGAAGTTTTAATCAAACCAACCCCATTTTAAGCTATATTTTGTGAGGTTGGGGGATGTCCTGATATTATTTGCAACCGAAGTCTTTAAAGTTTTAAACTATCTTTGGGAATGCAAAAGAGCCTGATTACCGCAGAAGCACATACCCCTCCTCTTAGATTTCGGGGGGGGGGGGGGCGAAATCCCCCTTAATTTATCATAATAATTAAAATAAAATGATGATTTCACTCTGAATCTAGAATACAATGATATCATTGATATTTTTGCAAATGCCAAGACAAGGGAAAAATAAGTTATATCATAGATAATTTTGATATTTAAGGTTTACTTCAACGGGCAAAGTTTAACCACATCTTAAATAATTATCATATACTATACATCTTCTACTTTTTAAATGTATATACTTTCTTGTGTTTGAGGTACTACTAAATTTAGTATGGCTGTGTTAATCCGCAAGTACCGAAATATTTATTGCTTCATTATATAAAATGAGCTTGAATAGGGGGGAGAGGCAAAAGGAATGTCGTGTCCAGTGTCTTCAAACATCTTGGTCGGGTTCGGGGGGGGGGGGGGGCGGACCTTGAAACAGAAATGTGCCCCATATCCAAAATCAGAATGATCGGGCTCTCAGGATGCAAGGAGTTTTAAATAGAAAACAGATATTCCTTTTGTTGTGACCTTCTATCCGTTAAATAAGCTAAACTAATAATATAAATTAATAAATATTTTTCTCCCTGCAAATTAGCAGCCATAAAACTTATTATATTCTATTAATGTTCATTTTAAGATATCAATGCTTCGTTGACGTCTAAAATACTGCCAAAGGCAAGGTGTTTCAAAAGATAAAAGAATAGTAGAAATTGGTGCTAGAAAATGAGAAATAAATACTTTTTCAAAGTTGCACTGACCAGAGGAGTCACAATTGACATTTACGGTTCCCCCTCCATATTGTTTACCCTACGTCCCTACAAATATTTGCACCCCTCATTTTAAAGATCTCGGGCCCAAGCCAACAGGTGTCCCTTCTCCCACCGCTCCCCTGCGCCCACCCCTGACCCTCACTCTACCTGCATCTAATGAGAAGACGCATTAGACATCGTTTTTACTTTCTTCTAGTATATCTAATATATAGAAGAAAGTATTGGATTCGTGCAAATTTTCGAATTTCGAATTTTGACGGGTTCGAACGTTTTGAGTTATGCTGAGTCCATTTCGACTATTTTTGGAAAATGTCTGTCTGTCTGTGTGTGTGTATGTGTGTGTGTCACGTCTGTGTGTGACCAGTTTTTTGTGGCCGCTCTACAGCAAAAACTACCGTATGAAATCGAACGAAATTTGGTACACATATGTGCCCCTATGTGAACTTGTGCCCATTGGTTTTTGGCGCGAATTCCTCCAAGAGGGGTGGAGCAATGGGACGTTTTTTGAGTTACGCGTGATTGCTATTCCTCAGGAAGTAACTGGCGGAATCAAACAAAATTTGGTCTATATGTTGCCACTAACAGGAACAGGTGCTGATTCAATTTTGGTGTCAATAACTCAAACGGGGGTTGAGCTATAGAACGTTTTTTGTCGTCAATTGTGACTGCTGTATCTCAAGAAATAATGAACGGAATGAAAGAAAAATTTATCGGCAAGTAGTCCTTAGTGGGTATAAGAGCTGATTTTATTTTGGTGTCAACAGCTAAAAAGGGGGGTAGCGCAATCGCCCGTTCTTTTTTTCCATTGTGAGTGCCCTATCTCAAGAAGTAATGCTACGTTCTGGTTGAAATTTGGAATATATGTGAATCCATATGTAAACAGGCTTTGGTTCAATTTTGACGCCAATCGCTCCAAGAGGTGTTGATTTTTTTTTTTTTGAATAAAAATAGCTTTATTAATGCAACAATAAGAAAGATAAATCGTAATAGATTGTCGTCTGCGTATTTCTCGTGATTTTAATTGAATGGAAATGATCGGAAATATTCATAGACTAATAATAAGAGTAGACCGAGCTTTTTCATTCTTGCTGATGAAGAAAATTGGTTCATAGATGTATCACGTGACTAGTGGAAGGGCTTCGCGAAGACTTTGGCAGCATGGTTGCTAGATGGCAGCATTATCTATAGTTTGACACTCGACATGTATTTTAAGACAATGTGTTTTCATTAAAAATTTTGTTCCAAGTGCAGAGATTGAACTTTTTTTTTTAGTTATGCATTATTTTGACATTAGTAATAGTTTTTGGTCACAGCTTTCAGTAACTTTTATTTCATTCGGAACTACTACGTCAGTGTTAGCGTAAACGTAATGGCGTAAACGTTTTGCGTTAACGCAAAAATGTACTAATCGGTATCTTAAATTGAAATTGTAGGTAAAAATCTTACCGTTTGCCGATTCTTTTTGGGCACTTGCATATTTAATTGCTTAGAGAGTTATTGAAATTGACTAAAGAAAATGCACAATACTATCTAAACGAAAAACTAACTATATTAACAAAATATTTACAACTTAGAATAACAAATTTACAAATCGGACTCCATAAAAGATTCCGTGTTCCATCAATTCAATTTATTTTATTTCTCGTTGATCGTCTGCTACGATCAACGCTCGCTGTTGCTAGGATATCCACCAACATGGTTTGGTTTATGAGCAGCAAAAGGGTTGCCATAGCTCGGTCTATTCTTATTATTAGTCTATGGAAATATTTCTATTCAAGAGTCACAACTGACTACAACTGTATTTATGTCGAGGTCTGCATACTAGTGCCTTGCCTCCATTATTTTATATACCGATAGATGGCAGCACCATCACCGGATCGAACAGTTAATGAGAATTTAGAACTAGTTCAAGAGCTAATAGCTACCTGGTACTAGCACCCCCAGAGGTATCGTTTCACTTGGAGGACATTGAGACCACGAGCATATTTAACGTCGCCCAGTCCCCTTTAATGACGACGGTGGGTCTTCGACCAGCGGGGATCGAACCCGAGCCCCTCCGGCCCCGAGTCCAATGCCCTACCGATACGGATCATACGGATCATGATTTTTCTTCGGTGGAGAGCGTGAGCTCTTTTGCCGGGTGTGAGGGTATAGGGTCATGGCATGGAACAGATCATTGAAGGTATGAGGGGGAAGAATATGTAAAAAAAAAAAGGAATCTTTTCAGGGCCACTTGTGTATATACAATATTTACAAGCACATGTGAAATAATAGACAAGTATGAAGAACGAAGGATAAATATAAGTGGATAAATAAGGACTATTTACAATATGTACATCGAAAATCCAATGGAAGATCAGTGCGGGTAAGGCCTGTCCTACCCGCAAGGAGGGTTCGGGAGCCGAACCATCTGCCGGAATGGCAGAGAAGAGATTTAGCCGTCTGAGACGGCAGGGGGAATGCGCCTGGGGCGCTTTTTCCCCTTGAGTTGGTAAGTAATGAACATTGTGTCCGAAGGGAAACCTGTATTTCCCTCATTATATGTGTAATGTATTTGGTCATGTATCAGTGGGTTGGGGTGGTAGGTGAGTCGAGTGAAGAAATTTGTTGCGATGTCAATAATGAAATCTGTTAGATACACAATGTGGGAATCATTATGGATCGTATCATTGGAGACAAACCAAGGTGCATTAAAGACTTTTCTCAGTATTTTGTTTTGGATGACTTGGAGCCCCATCATGTTGGTCTTAGCAGCATGCCCCCAAACCGGGATGCTGTAAACCATTGCTGGGCGGATGATGGTAGTATATATGGCGAGTTTGTTCTTGGTGCTTAGAGAGTTGGTCTTGCTTAATAGACCGTACATGTAGCCGATTTTTGTTTTTGCTTTTTTAATGGTATCACGAATGTGATATTTGAAAGTGAGTTTTCTGTCTAGGCTCACGCCCAAGTACTTTACATATTTAGAGTACTTGATATTTTCATTGTTGACAGAGAGGGGTTTGGGAGCATTATTGAGGTCATTTTTGGAGAAATAAATGGCCTGTGTTTTACTAGGATTGATAGCAATTCTCCATTTGTTGAGATAAGACGTGACATTATTTACGTATTTTTGTAATCTTAACTGGGCAAAGTTCCTATTCCAGTCACTAGCCATGAGACTGGTGTCATCAGCAAATAAGCAATAAGTGTGGATCAATATGGGGGAAATCGCTAATATAAATGTTATACAATGTTGGGCCAATAGCAGAGCCCTGGGGCACTCCGGCCAAGATGTTGTGTTTGCTGGAGAGATAATCACCAATGCGCACTTGAAACGTGCGTTTGTGGAGATAGTGGTGAATAATTTGGATTATGTAATTGGGGAAATTTAGTTTAATGAGTTTGTAGATAAGACCTTCGTGCCATACGCGATCGAATGCCTTACTGATATCAAAGAAAATGCCGATGGTGATTTTTCCTTCTTGCATATTTTTTGTGATGTAGTTAACCATCCTAAGTAATTGGTGGGTAGTGGCATGAGCTTCCTTAAACCCAAATTGAAATTTAGGAATCAGTTGGTGCTGAGTAATGTGGTTTTTTATCTGGTTTAGGATGATCCGCTCAGTGAGCTTAGAAAGGGAGCTGAGGAGGCTGATAGGCCTGTAGTTGATGGGCTGTGAGAGGTCAGCATTTGGTTTGGGGATAGGGATTACGATCGCATTTTTCCTACCGATCAGGCTACCACGGCCTATATATACCACGGCCTATGGAAATATTATCTCAATGATTTAAAATTTTTAACTGTTGCCATCTTATGTTTGTTAACAAATAAAATATTTGTAATTAATTCACGCAAGGCTTTTAAAATAACTTTCAATTTTCGATCTTTGCTTTGCTTTTGCAATAATTCAGACATTGGGATGGTCGTCAAGTTTTTGCATGTGCAATTTTGTTTTTGTTGGGAATATTGCTTCCTCGTCAAGCATGGGGAGGGATCAGAAAAAAGATAAAAAAATTTTGAAAAAAAATAGAACCGACTTCAAAATTGCTCTAAAAAGTGAAAAATAATTTTATCCTTTAAACACCAACGATAATATTTTTAAACGTAATTTTTGAAGTTGGCGCAAAAACAAAGAACAAAATCCAGTGTAACCATGCTTCGTTTATATTTTCTTCAGAAAATCATCCAAAGTTAGGAACGAAACATTTATATCGTTACTCAAATATGCTGTTACCAATCATAATGTATGTGGTAGTGAAGAAACTGGGCCTGGTTAAATTTATAATTGTAGTTAAGTTATGGCTGTGAATTTTGGCTGATTTTATCTATCGTTTTTGCGCCAACTTCAAAAATTACGTTTAAAAGTATTATCGTTGGTGTTTAAAGGATAAAATTATTTTTCACTTTTTAGAGCAATTTTGAAGTCGGTTCTATTTTTTTTCAAAATTTTTTTATTTCATTCTTTTTAGTATAAATGTATTTCAGAAATATTAAGAAGTTACTATCCATAACGAAACTTCACCTTATTTTTTCATAAAAATGCTACATATTAAAAAAAAACCCAACTAAAAACACGCTTAAAACTTTAAGCGATTGACACTAAAAATTTATCTTTGTCCCTGGAATTCATTTGTGTGTTAATTTAATCGCAACCCTTTCAATATTGTGTTTTCCGTAACTAATTTAAATTTCACAGCATACAAATTGCTTTTTATGCAAACCTGTATCTCCTTACTTAGCTCAGATCATCTGTTATTGGCATAGATAATAACGATAAAAATACTACTATATATAGTTGAGGCAAAACTAACCTAGTAGCATTGTGAAGGCTAAGCAGATCCTAATCACTGCGTTACCTCGCTTCCAGGTTAGGTTTACCCCCACGATAGAGCAATGACACTGAAAATACTTAATGCTTGCTTCAGAGAAGCCTTCATTCAAAATTATCACTACAATTACTATTAATGTTACTGTTGTATGGCACCAAACTTTTCTAACAATGGGTTTTATGTTTACTCATTTAATAGGGAAATTGCATGAAATTTACTGTTTTTTGACCATAACTTTTTTTCTAAAGAACAAATATGGCCAAACAAAGTAATGGGACCTAAGTTGAGCCATCCCCTATCCATTAAAAAAAGAATCATCAAAATCGGTCCACTAGGTGAGACGCTGTGAGCGGACAAACAAAAAAAAAAAACATACATACGGTATGAACTGATAACCGCCTCCTTTTTGAAGTCGGTTAAAAAATATAGAAGAAAGTTTCGTGATAGCCACAACATACTAGTTTAAAATATTAGTATTGCAATACCAAATATGCCAAATGAGGAGTGTTTTGAGAATCAGTGCCTCTGGTTTTGAGCTTCGTTAAGAATATCAAGCGAGAGAGCAAACAGATGAAACAAACAAGGAAATAATAAATTAATATCAAATTTCTTTCCATTTATTTTTTATTTCACTTTTTTACTTTTGATTCTTCGTATTTCTCATATATGGATAGCAACTGGCTCTACTACGTTTGGGTAAGAATATTTCAAGTAAAGAGCAAAAAAAAAAAAAAACACACAAGCATAGTTCATTGAATTTGTGAAGAGAATTGTCAAGTATATACTATCAATTTTCAAAACTTCCATTGAATTTGTTGTACAACTGTTATAATCAACCAAAACCATTTTATTCAGTTTTGTTTCGACAATAACCCTCATTATGCTCACGAACCATTCTCCCTGTTTGATGTGAAACTGAGAACAATACATCATAAACCACAATCAAGATGGATTTAATGCACATCACTGTCTTCTTTGTTCAAACACACCTCCCTCACTTCTACCTCTTTTTTGGGCGAGAAGCCCACAAACAGTGGATACCATAATATTACACAAGTAAGAAATAGGTTCACGCCTTCTTGTTGATGAAATCTTGCCACACTTGCCCATACGATGAGTAGGATGTTTTATTTGCAAATATGAAGAGACGCGTTTTTAGACTCGACGCCTGCCAAAACGATAAATCAGAGAATTCAAGACTACAGATCAAGAAATGTGTGGCAGTGATGTCTGTTCTCAAGGGCTTTACTTTTTATAAACGAATTGACGATCTTTCTTAGTCGTGTTTTTCCTCTTATTGGATATCTTTATTGGTTAACTGTAGCACATGGAGGCATAATAATAAGAAATAGCGCAAAAATGTTGTCAACTAAGTTTTCTTTTTTAAAATAGGAATTCAGAAACGTATTCTGGGTCACAAACACACGTGAACACATGCTCAGAATAAAAGCTTGAGATGGAGAACGCAGATACTGGAATTGATGACAACTGAGTGTGATTAATCCCTCCCACCTCTATCTATATATGCATATTTTTTATTTTTTTTTAACCTGGCTACAAACAGTTAGAATTTGACTGGGCTGTTGGAGTTTGAAGAACTGCTATCTGAAAAATAGGAGCTATAAAGAGAAAATCTTTAGTTCCGGTTTTAATTTGATTTGCGAAAGTAGAAATATTTCGAATGTATTGAGGTTGATATGAACAACAAAACTACATATATCAGACATGAAATACACCGCCAGCTCTGTCAATTCCAGCCGAGGACTGCAGTTTCGTGCTTATTAGCACTCATCAGCCCGGCATAGGACTAACTGAGCTGCAGGTGGAAAACCTCTTAAGGAAGCCAAGAGTGCCAAACAAACTGGTAGCTAATATAGAATTAGCACTAACCAGACGAGTGACCGAAACATCCACCTCCAGCTCAGTTAGTCCTATGCCGGGCTGATGAGTGCTAATAAGCACGAAACTGCAGTCCTCGGCTGGAATTGACTGAGCTGGAGGTGTATTTCATGTATTTCTGCCTTAGCCCTGGCTATAGGGGGGTAACTTACTGAATCAGACTTTACAGAAAATTATACTTGATATAATTCAAAGCATTTCTGTCAAACATGTCATTAAAGTGCTCACTGCAGTGAAACAATGTATCTAAAATGTTTCAAGAAAGAAGCAAGCAAGAAGTGAAAACCAAGCACCTTACTTTCGTTTGACACTAATGAGACACTTGAGCCTGCTTTGAGAAGCAAAGACGTTTGATCTTCGGCTCTCTGCTGGAAAGAGCTACACGAAGTTCTAGATCCAGGCTGTTTAAAGATGATCTCCTGCTGTTTTTTGTAAGTGTCAGGGCTGAGAAATTGAGTTCACAAAGCTATGTAGTTGAAAATTGCAGCAGTACATCAATAGCAAGACAAGAGATGGTGGGATACGCGTATTTAACCAGCATCCAAAATTCGTTCAGAGGCCCTTCGCTTCAACTTAAGTTTAAAAGAGTACGCTCGCTCTTGAGGTCCATAAATTCTTCTCGCGCCTTCAAAGAAAGGTCTTTAACTGATGTACCCGCAGATGGAGAGAATGAATCGCGAATCCAGTCATTCTGTTCTATGTTAGTATTCTTGAAATAGTGCTTAAACTTGTCCTGAAGTATGACTAAATGTTCTGTCACCACATTCAGCAGCTTTTCTCCCATGACATTTATTTCACATACCATGTTGACGGTCCGTTTGAACATGTCCTATGAGCCGCGCTATACTTCTCTTCACAGCTGAATTTTTGATTTGAACCCGTTCAGCTTGTCCATACATGTAACCAAATTCTTTTCTTGTCCTTGCACTTTCCGATTCAATTCGTTAAGGTGTTCAAAAACGTCAGGCATGTACGCTAGTTTTGCCAGCCAATATTTGTCTTGAAACAAACTGGCGTACTGCATTTCGTTTTTTAACATCAATAACTGTCGTACTTCTTCCCTCAATTCAAAAGTAGGGAGAAAAGGCGATAATTAAGCGGCCTCGATTTTATGAAATTCACGATTTTCACGATTTCAGCCAAAGCTGACTTCAGCTCATCTGGTAAGTTCTTTGCCATGAAGAGCTTCACGATGGAGGAAACAGTGTATGGTTTTGAAAACTTGGGTTACGATTTTCCACATTCGACAGGAACCCTATGATAGGTCCTGTGCAGGGACCGATTTACATACTTGGGTGCCACGGGGCACTGACAAATATGGTGCCTCCCTACACAAAAAAAATATGAATGTAAGTGTTGGATATTGTTTTGATAGAAAGAAAACTTTATAATATTGATTTCATACGAAAAAAGTTAATAATTAAGACTTTTTACAAAGAAATTATTTAACATAAATCTAAAATGAGTTTATGGTTTTCATGTTGGAATTTTTTTTACAGTCGCAGATGGAAAAACTATTATACAAATGGTAAAGGAAAATCAAAATGTGTTTTCTGCGCATCAATGATTCTTTATATACAGAGTGATTATAATTAAAGTTCCATTTTCAAAACGCTGTAAAAATAAAACCACTGGTCAGAATGACGTCAAACTTCAACGGAATATTATCGAAGAAGGGAGGAACTTGATGGCAGAAGAAAATAAATAGTTAAAATTTTTAGCAACAGATGGCGCTGTAAACATCATAATTTAAAAATGGTCGACTACAAATGACAAATAAATCATAAAATATTATCTAAGGTTTAAACTATACGTTAAAACACCGTGCTATTAGCGTGCACGAGGGTACAGGTGTGATACTGTTAGTTAAGTAAGCCCATCCTACACGGCAAGGTCATATCACATCGGATAGGAAAAATAGGTTTTTAATTGTCCTGAGGCCGAAAACTGCATAAAAAGCATCAGTAAAAATCAAATCGGTCTTTAATTTTCTTGAGACTGGCGTAAAAGATGTTCAGTATGATGTTCTCCGTTTTCTGTAACAAGTTGAAATCGAGAAACAGCATGTTCTACGACTGATTGAAGTGTTTCCGGGTCACGTTTAGAATGTGTTGCGCGATGCATGACTTCAACTCAGCGAAGTTTGCAATCGGAGCACTGAACACAACAGCTTTCAGATAGCCCCATATCTAGAAGCCACACGGGTTAAGATCAGGTGATCGGGACGGCCAGGTCTTTCATTGAGACAGTCATAGTGAACTTCTCAGATGCGAAATGAGGAAAAAAAAACATGTATTTGGCGTTTTTTATAACAACTTCAATGAGTCATGCGCGTGACAGGTGTTTTGATTTATATACTCTGACACTTTCAGTGCCATCTATTGCTAAAACTTCCAACTATTTATTTTTCTTCTGCCATACGTTTTCCCCCGTCTTCGATAATATTCCGTTCAAATTTGAGGTCATTCTGACCAGTGGTTTAATTTTTACAGCGTTTTGAAAGTGGAACTTTAATTATAATCACCCTGGATATTCTCCTTTGTTTTCTTGTAGTAAATTCATCTATAATGTCCTCATAATCAAGTTTTGCGATCAAACTCTCTTCTATTGATTACAGAGCTAATGAAGATAATTTACTAATGGACACTTAATTCTCTTCAATAACGAAAATGATCCTTCTCCACTACAATTGGAGATTGGCAAAGTCAAAAACGATTTCAACGCTGTCGGCTGTACCTACATTGGCAAAAGTATCCATTATACCAAGTTTATGGATTTTTTAAAACTTTTCCGTGATTGAACTTTCTTTTTCAATGATTGAATTAGTATGAATAAATTCATCAGGAATATATTCCTCCAAATTACAGGAGTAAAAGAGTTTTGAAGATCTTTTTCACTTTCTCGAATATATTGCTTGTCGCATTCAAATAAGCAAGAAAATTTCTTTAATATGCCATCATAGGCTGACACTGAATCTTAGTGAAAAGCATGAGATCACTGATCACAACAAAATTATTTTAGCTCACTTCGTTTTTTCACCTGCATTTGCAGATGATGCTTGTGTTTGAATAGAGCTACCAGTTTACCCGGTTATTTGATTGACGACGTGATGATGACGTCAATGGTTAGTGCGGTGATGCCTGTAATATATGCTTTCATTTAATAAAAAAATTGTCAAATGACAAAAATATTTTTTCCGTTTAGTTAGAGGCCCGAAACACTGGTCCCTAAAAAAAGAAAGAAAAAAAAATGAAGACATAAATTTGGTACCCCCTTTCCTTTGGTGGCCTGGGCCCCGAATGCCCTGCCGTAAATCAGTCCCTGGTCCTGTGTCCTGTCATTGCAGCAGCTCCGTCTGTGCGAACACTTTTGCAATTTTGCCAAAGGATCCCGTTCCTTTTCAGATATTCATCTGTAACGCGGGAATATCTCATCACCGGTTGCACGTTGAGGAAGTTCTTGCAGTAAAGATAAAGGTCTTTAATGCGTCCCTCATCAACAAAGCGCACAATGGCTATGAGTCGTGCACAACTTCCGATGTCAATTGATTCATCAACTTGTAATGCAAATTTTCTATCTACTTGTAATTTCTCTACCTATGTTGCTTCTATGTCACCCGACATGTCATCAATTAGTCTCCTGATAGTGTCGTCAGAAAGTGACACCCGAACCACCTCCTTCTCTGCTCCGGGTTCTAGCATTCCCCGTACAATTTCTTTGCACGCTGGTAAAATAAGCGTTTTAAGGATTCCGGATTTTTCGTTTTAGCAACTAACTGTGCAACCTTATAGCTAACCTCTTGAACCCTTTCAGAAACTTTTGCGCTGGCTTTCACGAAGAAACTTTGCTTCAAATTCTCTTCCAGCAATTCACTTGAAGTAACCGATGCCTTTGCCGAGGTTAAAAGGATGTTTAGTAGACAGGTAACGTTTTAATTTGCTAAGGACCATCGCTTCATTTTAAAGTTTCTCCCGCAATTCAGACACTCAGGTCTTGGTAATTTTACATCTCCGACCACGAAAAACCGAAAGCCAAGTATCCTTCCTTGTACTGCCTACTCGGTGACTCGGCCTTTTTACTTGGAGGTCCATCTGCATCTGTACATTCAGTTGCAGACTTAGCAGCTGGTGAGCCTTCTCCAACCAAGAATTTTTCCATGTCACAATCATAATTACAGTGGACGTTTTGCGTCAATCCGAATAAACACACTGAGCGTATGAAGACAAGCCAGAATGTCATTGCTGGTGAATTGAGCGTGAATAATTTGTGTCTAAAATAAGCCGAATAAAAAATAATAATAAAAAAATCAATAGCGAAAATAAGTTTGAAAAAAAAAATATTTTTCTTTTTTGCTGATATGCTTTTTATAGATCAACAAAAAATCTTCAAAAGCAATTAATACATGTCTGATCGTTGGCTCCAACGTATGCAACAGGTAGAAGTAAAGACAGTTGCACTCTTCGCTTTACTCTCAAAATTGTTCAAACAGCAATAACCGAAAATATTCTTTTGTTCTAGATTATCTTTTTGCAGTTTAATTTTTTGTTTCCTTTTAATTTCTACTTTGCAAAGTCTCAGAATCGAGCTTTGAGAAACTACGATAAGATGAAATTAATATCGAAACTGGAAAAAAGGAAAGCTAAAGTAGCTGCTAAAATTCAGGGCGGGAGGGTACGATCCCTGCCTGGGGGAGGGGGCGATACTCCCGATCCGTTTGCGAAAGATTTAGAAAAAATTCTGTGTTATTAGTAAACTTCGTGGAAATTAGAATCCTGTTTTAATAAACTGAAAGTAATAAGATCACAAGAAGTTTAAAAGGATCGGGGCAGCAAATCCCGCCTCTCCCCTTGTTAGGTAAGTCTCATTGCACATGATCGACAAGGTGAATTGAGAAGTTACAGAACGATACAAACGCTATTCGGTCGTAACTTTAAAATAAAATACATCAAGGCAGGCTCTTTCTTTTTATATAACTACGAAAATACTGCGGCACACCGGGTTCCTTGTCGCGGCGCACCAGTGTGCCGCGGCACACTGGTTGCGAAGCCCTGTCCTAGATTACGGGCTACCCCTCAATATTTTTAGACTCGTGGATAGTAATATACTGGAAGAGTTTAAGCTTCCTATTTCAACTGAAAGAGGCTGCTCAACCCCCTCCCCCAAACTTCATACACATGGGAAAAGGGGTTAAAAAAATACATTGAACTGAAAAAACAACAAAACTGGGAGTGGTTTTGGGATTTGCAAGAGAGATCAAATTTTCAAGGGGAATTTTTATCATCAAATAAGAGTTTCTTTCTTTGTCTTGGCACTTGCAAAAATATCAATGATAACATTCTACTCTAGATTCCGAATAAAGTCATTATTTAAGTATAATAATGCTAAAGATGATAGTTTTCCTTGCTGCAAAAAAGATCGCAAAGGAGATTTCAAGCTTTTCAACAATAAAAATTATCGTTTTGCAGTGCAATTGAATATTGGCATTGTTAAAAAAAATAGGTATAATAGTCTCAACATTTGGAAACCCTGAAGAGAGGTATGTATTAACTTGTAGTTGTTTCAAAATGTCCATAACTTTATTTTCCTATTCAATAAAACTATTCAATTGCAACAATCCATTATTAGGGAAATCTGGTTCTAAATCTTCGGCATAATCACTTTGCAAAGATTTTGCAGCCTCATTAAGATTTGGGTTATTTTTTAAGTTTGGGTTTTGGGATCCCCTGAAATCTAAGAAAAGGGGCACGTGCTCCTGCGGTAATCAGGCTCTGGCCGGTTGTCCTGGACTTCAACTGAAAAAAAAAGTTTCTTTAAACCACCCTACTGTTCCGTAATATATTCAGTTTGTGACCGCCTGAAAGGATTAACTATGAATCAGTTTTACCATGTCAGAGTTGCGAAGGGCCTTTATGATCATTCCGGTAGCAAAAATAGCGTGACGCTACGATATTCGTCACAGATTCTTGAGGAAGTGAGAATTAGATTTTTTCTTTTTTTTTTTTTTTTTTTTGCACGAATCAGCCGAAATTAAAATTGAAAAATACAGTTCAGTGTGAAAGAGAGGAAAAAAGTGAACGCGCACACACAAAACAATGTGCCTTGAATCTATGCAGAAGTCCTCGGTTGCTAAGAGGTTAAAAGCATCTTCTCCGGCAACTACATACGCCTCTGTTTTCCATTTTATTTTTAAACTTTTTAGCCTAGCTTTTGGTCATAAAGCTTTTAAATTTAGCATTTTATTTTTAGACATTCCTTGGCGATGATAAATGTTACGACCATTGAGAAGGATTAGTATTCCTTCTCAATGGTTACGATTAATGAAATGATGTTTCACCTTGCACACTATTTTTGGGATTTTTCAATCCGCTTCGCAGATTGCTGAAATAAAATTCTGCTACCCAGATGGTCATCGGGGCCCCGAAGAGGGATTTAAAAATATAATGACTAATTTTTTTTACATAGTTATCTGTGATGTAGAGAAAGGGGTCCTCAAAAATGTAAACCTGTTACTGGTATAAAAAAACAGTAAAGGAAATTTAGATGATCAGGCTTCACATATTTGATATGAATTATTCAATTATGACGCAAATGTTTGTACAAAAAATATTTTGGAACACAAACAAATATGAATGCTGCTACTTTGGCATAGATTCGGAATACCATAAAAAACACGTTTTTCTCTAAGGCATACTTTCTTATGATGCATGCTGGATTTTTACTTCTTTGTCATTATGCAAAAGAGTACCATAAACGAGAAACGCGACAAGCTTGAGTGATGGGAAAGAATGTGGATGTAATATTCGATAACAGCATTTTTGCGCCTCACCGCCTGCTTAAAACTTAAATCATCGTAATGCAGTTACTAAGTTATTACAATTTTGCTACGCGTTCTTACGTTTTTCAATTTCTCTCTCCTTTACCCTTGAAATTGCGCATTTCGGAGCTTCCTTGAAAAAAAGATCTTTCCTTTTCAATTTCTCATATTAAAATTTATGTTCGTGGCATATATTTCTACATATAATACGAAACCGGTAAAACGTGATTTATTTTACATTGTCGATGGCAAGTTTTTGCTATAAATGCAGAAGTTCAATGCTAGATTAAACGCGTTTATGTACGTTTGGATTTCATGTGTTTTTCAAAAATATGAAAAGGTAAGGGAAAAGTGGATAGAAAGTACAATTGCATGGAAGTATCTATTACTCCTGTCTGCGAAAATATTATTTCACACAACACAACCTTTTCCTATTTGTTCGAGGGCTCGAGTGCCGATGAATAATGCCCTAATGGTCAAATGCAGTAATGCCCAACCTACAACCCGTGGACCATATCTGGCCCGTGAAGCTGATCCGTGGGGCCCGTTGTTTTGATTAATGTTACTAATCGAAAAAAAGCACAATGGGGTTGTTTCCTTCAGTCAAAAGTAGTACTTTTTGTCACTGAAATTGATAGAATAAGCAAAAAAAAAAAAAAAAAAAGAACATGGACCCAGAAAATACTTTTATTTTCCTAACAGTTATTTTTTTTAATTAATTTTTTAAAATGTCCGATTTTGCAAAAAAGGCGGGGTCTTGATGACGTAACAAATGATGCTCTTTGGCGCATCTTTCTACAGTGTTTCCACGTTATGATAATCTAGAATTAAAATTGCGCTCTACGCTTGCTATCAACCATATCGTTGCCAATACACGTGAGTAAAGATGCGAATTAAATATATTGCTCTGTGAATGGCAACACTGAATGGCAATTCATCATTTGTGAGGTCATCGGCAGAAGCGTAAACAATAAAAGCGCAACGATTTAGGGAATTTTTTTTTAAATATTAAATTTAAACAAATTATTTAAAAAATGGGCCAGAACCTATGTTCTCTTTCAGAAAAAAATACTTTTAAAATTTTGGAAACGACCCCATTGTCAACAACCCTTATTGACTTGTATTTTTCTTTCCTTTTAAATAGTTTCCCATTTCATTTGGAATATAATTAAATATTTTGAAATTATATACTGTCAGCATCGCTTAATCGGGTAACGGATAAACGAATACCCCGCTTATACGAATGAAACCTCCCGGAATCGAATATTTCCCCATAGACGCAATGTTAAAGATCTTAATCGAATAATTTCCCTGAATAATCTAATAATATTGATCAGCTTTCGCAAATATATTTTTTGAATAAATTAGAAATAAGTTAAGTAAAAACAATACTTGACGTAAAAATATAAAACAATATTTTTTGTCTTCAACGGGCTTGAAAAAAACTTCTATTTTTCATCAAAACATTTACTCCATTATATCTAATTCCTTTTGTCGTTGCCATTACAAAAATCAATAAACAACGCAGTCGATAATTAAATAGCACAATGAATTATACGCTTTTCAGATGAAAATAATTTGAAATATATTAAATGTGAAACAGGCTGACGAGAAGGGAGAAAAGGGCTTGCAGTCCAGTCAGTGAGTGCTCAAAACAGGGGTGTAGCGTGCATGGAATATGCGATAATTTTTGACTTCAGAATATTGTTAGGGGTAGTTAGTAAGTAAACATACTAAAAGTCCCCGACTCTGGGGGGTGAGCTAAAGGGGAAGGGGAAGAAGAAAAATTTGGGTTTTTCGAGAAACTGTCGGAAACAGTGTAAAAAATGCGTTTAAAATAAAAATTCAAGCCGAATAAATTTACTATGAAACTGTTTCTACACATATGTGTCAAATTTCCAATAATTTTCTGGGTATATGTCATAAAAAATCGATGATTTTCGGAAAAATTCTCTCTTTTTGTCAAACATTTGCTCCTAGTGCTTTCCAGGATCAGTACTCATGTAACTTGTCAGTGGCAAAGTTGTAGAGCTTTAAATTTCCCTCAATTTGATATGCTATTTTGCTATATTTTATTCAACCAATAAAACGTTACAGAATTTCAAATACCCACTTTCATGGTAAAAAATAGAACACTTGCCATTCACAAATTTCAAACTGACTCTAAAGGATCGCGCACTTCCTCTTTCTTCAATGAATTCGACAATGCTGATGAACAATAAAGAAGTATTTGTGGATTACTACAACTCAAATTATGTTTAAGGGTTGAGGGGGGGGGGGGGAGAGTCGTAAAATTGTGACTTTGTGATAAGGGGGAGGGAAAGAGTAAAAAGTGTGACATCAAGCATTTTTTAATACGAATATGTTTATAAAATTAGTTTATGGAAAATGCTTTGTGACAAACGGGGAGGGGGACAAAATTTTGAGAAATAGTGCTTGAGCAAGAAATCGGACGAAGATTTGTAGAACTGCGTTTATGCAATATGAATTAGGCCCATACCCATTGCATTATTTAACGAAAGTAAACTGAGGAAGTGCAGAAAGCCAGCATTTCCTCAGTAAGAAATTTCTTAGAAGTAACTAATAAGTAAAAATGCTGAAAGTCCCCGACGCTGGGGGGGGGGGGGCGTTAAAGGTGGGAAGGGGGAGCCAAATTTTGTGGTTTTCGATTGCATCTCGGAAACGGCAGGAAATATGTGTTCCGAATAAAAGTAAAAGTTAACTAAATTTATTGTAAAATTTTTTTCATACATACATGTCATATTTTCAGTGTTATTTTAGGCACGCGTCCTTGAAAACCAATACTTTTCGAGAAAAAAAAATTATCTCGTTCTTTTTGTCTTAGATGCCTGTGCCAAGCAGGCGCTCAAGGGATCTTGTGCAGCAATTACGTGACAAGGTCCCTGACCGTTTTCTGTGTCTTGAAAATCCACTGGCTGAACACTTGAACTGCAGATTCAAACCTGATACCAAAGAAATACGAAGCCTATGTCCAATCACAGCGACACCCAGCTGATAAGCAATCAAAAACTATGAAGTTCTAGCATGTACTCAATTTCGTTACTCTAAAACTATTACTCTCAACTATTGAAATGAATATGTGACGCTATAGCAGGATAATGAAAATTTTAATAATAGTGTTAAAGGTTCCGGTGCAGCTTCAAACTTTCTTGAAAAGACGACACAGTTCTTGAGAAAAACACAGGAGATTTATTTACACTATCTACCGGAAAGATCGTTAACAACTGCTGAATTAATCATCAGCAATTAAGCAAATATCAATCAACACCGTAAACCCAATGGTTACACACGTATTTTCAGCCAAATGCGAAGAAATACAGCTCAAAAGGCTTCACAAAACAGAGAAAATACATGCTCTCCAGCGTACCGCTGCAACGATTCACAAGTAAATACTAACTCGAGACTGACTTTTTCTCATGCGGGACGGCTATTTATAGACATCGAAAGAAAACTCTCAAATATTCCACAAGATTCTCGAAAATCGTAGACTGTTATCTTATTTCTTTCTATTCACAAATTTTATCATTCAGCAATGAGAGGACCGTATACTTCAGCCGAATGTACGGGGGCTGTATATTCATTACAAGAAACTATTTACAGGTTACGTTATTACAATAATTTTAGATGAAAGATAATTTAATAAACGCCAAATTTAGCTAGATTACGACAAATTAATCACAAAAATAATTACTATTTACAGAATTTGTAACAATAGAAATAAGGTAAATGTAGCTGAATGGCAGCACCTTTTTGTAATTATAGTTTTTATTACATTATTATTAATCATATTTTGAAAGTGTTTATTTGGAACATGAACCGACAGTAATTAGAAAATGAAAATTTCGTCTTTAAGGTGACATCTTGGTTCTATTTTGAGGCGGAAGGGTCATGTTACCAGCAGTGGAAAAGTTGTTCTTTGAAATTGGTAATGTATTGATGTCATCGACGTTCCCTTCGTCCTGGATAACTATTTTGATTCTGTTGTTTTGCAACTGCCCTTGCAATGCAAGCTTGCGACAGAGTAGTCTAACGATGATTTTCTACAAGTGACCTTATGGTCACTTGTAGAAAAGCAATCTGTCAAAATTATCTTCCAGATTCCGTCAGGAGCAACATCTGATTCCGAGAGTTTCAGCACGAGTTGTAGTCATTCCTCTTTTCCCAAACCCGATAGGTTAAGGTTAACTTGGTAGTACGGCAGAGTTAGAGATCAGTCTTGATGTTTGTAGCTACTTTGATAAATGATCTGTAACGGAACGCATTGAGGGACTTTTCTGTGGCTAGAGCACCATACCATGAGAGATAGATATGACCCCAGCAGCCTCAAGGATTCAGGGGAAGAAGAACTGTTGATATATACCTTAGATACATGTTGTATGATTTTAGATTTCTGGCAGAATGTTGTGATCAGTTGAGGATTTAGCTATCAAGAGGACAACCAGGAGGACTTCCTCTCAAATGATAGCTGAGAAAAGAATTTTGCCATCTGATGATAGCTGTCTTCGCAATATCAACGTAAACATCACCTAAAGCTCGGAGCGTATTTGTCTCGTTTTTCAGCAGCTTCATCCAGGGGCGCCGACTTGGAAAAATTATTGGGGAGGCCGGATGTCACCGGGGTCTAGGGAGTATGTTAAAGCACAGAGCCCCCCCCCTCCCCCGAAAAACATTCAGATTTTAGTGCCTTGAAAATGCCAACTTACATATTTTCTGGTGTGTATAATTTATACAAACAATATGTGACATGGCGTTTCCAAAGTAAAACAATCTAAAAATTGGTACACAAATTTTCTGCTTCAATTAGATCATGTCACTTGCCTTAAGTGAGGGACAATTTTACAGTTCCATTTTGTAGGGAGCCGTGCAGTGCCATAGCTAGGCTACAGCACTATACAAGGTAGTGCACTTGACTTGCATGGAAAGCACTCCCAGTGGCACCGATTCATAACAACTATTGGGGGAAGGGTGCCATAACGGGGGCCTTGCCAGGGGAAATTTTCTAAATTTGAGATAAAAAAATAGTGAGTTTTAAAGTTTTTAAAGCATTTTAGAGTCATATGATCAACATTAGAACCCCAAAAACTCGACTCTCGGTAAATCAACACTCTGAGAAACTCGACAAGCGGACACATTTTTTGGCTTTGAAAAAAAAAAAAAAAACACGCATGGCATTTTCGTTAAAATGTAGTTTAATTTACAGTAATAATTATGCTTTTAATCTATTACAAAGCAGTGAATATATAGCTCTGAAAAGATTGAAATGATATTTAAATAAATCTAAACTATCATTAAAAGAATAAAGCATAAAAGATTGTTGTCGCACTTTGATTGCTATAAGTGAAATAACTAATTTAAGCTTGCTTTGAATAAGGCTCAGAGTTCATTAAATAAAAATAATGTCTCAAAATTAATGCTTTAATAGAGTTAAAAAGTTAATACAGATTACTTTATTAACTCTAATAATAGAAGAAAACCATTTAATATACAAATCAAACCCTAATACATTTTTTCCAGATCAGCAACAATTAGATGAGAGCGCCGCCGGCGACAGATTTCACTCGAAGGTTCACGCACTGGGACAAATTCGATGAGTGCTCTCAGCACCGTAACACTATCATTATTCACACCACTCGTTTTCAATTAACCTGCTTACTACCGCAATAGTTATTTGTTTTAGCTCATTACTGAATGTATTTTGCTATGTAACTATCTTCCAAACAAAGAAAGTAAAAAATACCAACATAATTTTGTGATTTTAAAAATCATAATATGACAAATAATGTTCCTAAATTATTGAGGGGGCTCTGCCCCCCAAAACAAACTATTGAGGGGGCTCTGGCCCCCTCAAACCCTATGGAGTCGGCGCCACTGGCTTCCTCATTAGCGGATTTGTCAGCTGTTATTATGAAAGTTGGACAGAAACCTTCTTGTTTGACCGTCGTTTAACTGACGTTCATGTCCATATAGTTTATACAGTCGTCTCTTTTTGCCTAACAGTTTTGTAGACTAGGTATCCTCAATAACAACAATTCATATTTAATTAAATCAATGTCGTCATCAAATTCCTTAAACAGTATTCAAGTGCTGATTTTCTGCACGTCCTCAGTTCACCAATTCATACTGCATATACTTAATTTTGCAAATCTTCGTCCGATTCCTAGGTAAAGGGCTGTCCATATAAATAATGTCAAATTTTTTTTCAACATTTTTAACCCTCTACCCACCTCCCCCGTCTCTTGGTCACAAAGTTCGTTTTACAAACTGCTTTTCATACACATTTTCGTAATAATAAAAAAAAGCTTGATGTCACACTTCTTACTCTTTCCTTCCCCCTCATCATAAAGTCGCAATTTCACGATCCCCCCCTCCCCCACACCTTAAACATCATTTGTGTTGTAGTAAAATCCACAAATACTTCTTTATTGTTCATCAGGATTGTCGAATTAATTGAAGAAAGAGGAAGTGCGCGATCCTTCCGAGTAAGTTTGAAATTTGTGAATGGCAAGTGCTCCATTTTTTTGCCATGAGAGTGCGTGTTTGAAATTCTGTAACTTTTGATTGGTTGAATAAAATATAGCAAAATAGCATATCAAATTGAGGGAAATTTAAAGCTCTACAACTTTGCCACTGACAAGTTACATGAGTACTGATCCTGGAAAGCACTAGGAGCAAATGTTTGACAAAAAGAGAGAATTTTTCCGAAAATTATCGATTTTTTATAACATATACCCAGAAAATTATTGGAAATATGACAAATATGTGTAGAAACAGTTTCATAGTAACTTTATTTAGCTTGAATTTTTATTTTAAAAGCATTTTTTCCACCGTTTCCGACATTTTCTCAAAAAACCCGGAATTTTCTTCACCCCTCCCTCCCACCTTTAGCTCTCTCCCCCCCCCAGAGTCGTGCACTTTTAGTATGTTTACTTACTAACTACACCTAACAATATTCAAAAGTCAAAAATTATCGCATATTCCATGCACGCTACAATGTGTTCATTGACTGAACTATTGCAAAGTGTTCCCATATGATCTTGGAGCAAGCAATTCACTATTTTGTTAATATTTAATTTGTTTCAAAAATATTGTGCTGAAATAAGGTGCTAAGACAAACATTTCATAACTCAACGTGAAAGATAATTTTCAAACGTACTATAATCTTTATCTTTATCTTCTTTACTAATAATAAAGCTGAAAGTCTCTCAGTCTGAATGTCCGGAGGAAGTCTGGATGTCTGTAAGATCTCTGTGACGCGCATAGCGCCTAGACCGTTCGGCCGATTTTCATGAAATTTGGCACAAAGTTAGTTTGTAGCATGGGGGTGTGCACCTCGAAGCGGTTTTTCTAAAATTCGATGTGGTTCTTTTTCTATTCCAATTTTAAGAACAAAATTTTCGTAAGATGGACGAGTAAATTACGAAAGTATCATAACGTGGAACCGTAACATGGGCACCAGCCAATTGGCGAGATACGAAATTATCATAACGTGGAACCGTAACATGGGTACAAGCCAATTGGATAGAAAATTCACCATACATTATTTGTAAATATACAGGCGAACCAAAAGACCTTTTAATTTTTCTATTACGGGCAAAGCCGTACGGGTACCACTAGTTTCCTTTATAAAGCTATTGATTTATAATTATTAAGTTTTAAGTCAAATATTGTCAATTTAGAAAGGTAAAGAAAATTTTCCCGCTTTATCAAATACCCCGCTTAATCGAATAATATTTCTTAGAACCGACAATATTCGATTAAGCGGAGCCGATCGTATGTGTTTTTGCTGGCGAAAATGATTTTAACATAAATCACCGCCCTCATTCAGAAAAAGGTTGGTATACAACTAGTCTAATGCGGTGTTGTACCAACCTTTTTTATCAGAGGGTCACACCCCATGCTAAAGCTTGACCACACAGATGGCGGATGACCTTGAAGCGGAAACATGATTTGTATCAATTGTAATAGGTAGAATCAGCCAGAAAGCACCGAGTAGTAACAGGTGAGTTGTCGCTGATCCTATCTATTACTATATAATAACAGACAACTTATTATAAATAACACAAATAATATTTCCGCTTTAAGGTCATCTGCCATCTCTCCGTGGTCAAGCTTTAACATGAATCTCGTGGGCCAGAAAACATTTTTATTAAAATAGTATTTTAATATTCAGATAATATGAAAAACTGCGGAAAAGGGAAGAAAAATAAAACCATGAGTTGTTATTTTCATTACTTCATACTTATAACAATAGTTTCCATCAGTTTTTTAGAAACTTATTTCTGATTATTTGCCTCTAAGTTTTCAGCAATCGTTCTTATTGCCAAATGAAGATGATCCGTTGTTTGGAAGGTTCCAGAATATCCTTCGGTTCGTAGGATAGTAATAAGAAAATCACAGCGTAAGCGCTAATATATTCACAGACAGCAGGGAAAAACGAAACTAAACTGTTAGAAAGCAAACTAACTCTCCTCTCCATCATAGCTCTCCATTCACAAGACGCTCGGCGTTTTGTACCCAGCAAAGAAATATCCAGAAAATCCTACAATGTTCTACCAATTTCTCATATTTTCTTTTTATTCCCTTTACAAATCATATCATTCAGAAATGGGGGGGGACCGTATACTTCAGTCGAATGTTAGGGGGTTGTATGTACATTACACGAAACTATTTACAGGTTACGTGACTAAGGTAATTTTAGATGAAAAATAATGGAATAAACGCCAAATTTAACTAGATTGCAACAAATTAATCATTAAAACAATTACTATTTACAAAATTCGTAACATTGCCCCCTTCCCAAGGACTGCACGTCCCGGATAGTACAATCCCCAAAAAGGATGCCAAACTTATGTCACAAGTTTACAAATACACACATTAAATAATAACCAATCAGACACAGAAAACACAAAAATAACAAGAAATATTTTCTTAAACATTATAAGCAAAAATTATGTACAGCTTTTAGATCATCGACCATGGTTATTTACGTAATTTCTCATGAACTATGGCCATAGTATGGGGCTAGCCGATCATAATGTACAATCCTAGGTTTTGCATTAGGTGATTTTTGGATCCTCCCTACGACGTCATTAAATCGGTTAAGGACTTTATTGGGTCCATCTCAATGCGACTGCAATGTGGGAGAAAGACCTTTCCGTCGGATAGAATTCCATAACCAAAACTTGTCACTTTCTTGGAATTCATGTGCAGTGAACCTTGTGTCGTAACGGGTATTTATGTTCTCCGCCGCGATGTTGATCCGCTCTCGTGCGAAGTTATGAACGTCTTCCTGCCGAGCCTGGAGGTCCTGGATGTACTCCTCAGCCGATGAAGGCACATCCGGAGGACGACCGAAGACGAGATCACAAGGTAGCCGAAACTCTCCTCCGAAGAACATCTGAGATGTGGCAAATCCTGTAGCCCCGTGGACAGCACTGCGGTAGGCCAGCAGGAACAAAGGTAGCTTCTTGTCCCAATCCTGTTGATTTCTGGAGACCATAAGCGAGAGATTATTTAAGATTGTGCGGTTAAATGTCTCCACCATGCCGTCCGATTGCGGGTGTAGGTGTAGGGATGTTGTCTTAGTTTTCTCAATTTTGAGAATTCGACATAGGCTCTTAAACACAGCAGAGATGAAATTCCTTCCTTGATTGGAATGAATCTGCAAAGGTGTTCCATATCTCGAGATCCAATGCTGGACTAGAGTCTCTGCTGCAGTGGTAGCTTCTTGATCTGGAATGGGATATGCTTCCGGCCATTTGGAGAAATAGTCAATGGAAACAAGGATGTATTTGTTCCCGTCAGCAGTTCTTGGTAGAGGACTTAGGATGTTGATCCCGATTCGTTCGGAAGCTGCTCCAATGTTGTACAGATGTAACTTGCCTCGACTTGTTTTCTTTGGTCCTTTACGGGCTGCACAGGCGTCACAAGAATAGCGCCACTTCTCCACGTCATCCTTCGCCTTGCTCCACAGAAGAAGCGCTCTCGAACTTTATTGAGGGTTTTCAAGACACCAAAATGTCCTCCAAATGCACTACTACGTAGTTCTTTCAGAACATCTGAAATCCTTGATCGGGGAAGTAGTAACTGCCACCTGGATGCAGTGGCGGATCCACAAGCACAATACATCAAAAATGTATTGTGCTTGTTCATGTATCCCCCCCCCTTTCTTCGTTTCATAACAATTGTAATACCAGTATACGAGTTAGAAATAACTTTTAAACAAATAAAATAAATGAATAAATAGTAAGCCACAGAAACTGCTTGAATAAATGTAAAAAATATTTTCGTATTGAAAATGAAGGAGAAAGAAATTATAAAATATTTTTCGATTTTGAAAACCCCTCATAGAAATTTTTTTCTGGATGCGCCACTGCCCGGAAATGTGGATTGAAGGAATCTTCCCCGGCATTTTTTTCGAAATTGAAATTTCAAAAGTTCAAAATTTTTGACGATCTTCAATGACATTGGCAATTGAAGAGAGGGTTCAGGGACTCTCCTCTTGGGAAAACAAAAGGAAATTAAATCGTAAAAATACAGTTGTAGGCGACTTTTTTTATGCGTTGGTGGCTATTTTTGACGGTCTATCTGGCTATTTTTGACGGTCAAAAGTCAAGTCAACGAGGCATGATCTGTCCGAAGCAGAAACTTTCGGCCGTAGAGGTAATCATGGAAGTGTTCTACAGCTTTAACTATTGCCAGCAACTCCTTTCTGTAGACGCAATAATTTCGCTCCGACTTTGATAAGCATTTGCTTTAGTAAGCGATGACATATTCGTTGCCGTCTATTTCTTGGGATAAAACAATTCCGATGCCCTCGTGGCTCGCATCAGTGTCAAGTATGAAGGATTTTTCGGTCTGAGGGTATGAGAGGATAGGCGTTGATCTTAAAGCCTCCTTCAATCGTAGAAATGCATCTTCGCATTCTTTGGACCATTCAAACTTTTGCTTGCTCTCCGTCAGCTTATGCAAAGGTCCTGCAATGTTGGAAAAACCCTTCACAAACTTCCCGTTGTACGTGCAGAGTCCCAAGAAACTTCGCAGCTGATGGATGTTTTCGAGACGACTCCAACTCTTGACTGCAGATACTTTTTCTGGATCTGTTTGTACACCTGCAGAGATTGTGTGGCCAAGGTCGCCCACCTCACTGCGATACTGCGAAATAAGTTACATTTGGACGGGCTTAACTTCAGGTTGACTTCCTTGAGTTTTTGCAGCACCTCTCTAGCCAAATGTTCTTCGAAACTGCATCCCATGATGATGACATTGTCTAAGTAGACCAGACAGGATTCGTAGGACAGCCCTCTTAACACTGTCTCCATAAGACGCTCGAACATGGCTGGTGCATTGCAAAAGACGAAGGGCATTACTTTGAACTGCTATAAACCTTGTCCAGTTGTAAACGCCGTCTTTTCTCGGTCATCAGGGTGTATCTCTACCTGCCAGTATCCGCTCTTCAAGTCCAGGGTCGAAAATATCGGATATAGAGGTGGGTAGTGACCTCCTTAGAGCAACCAAAGATTTTGGGAATTTCAACTTCAAAAAATTGCGGGGCAGAGTCCCAAGCACCATATTTGTACCCGACCCGAATATTCTTTTTATGACCCCCTCCAGTTCCCAATTTGAGCGCTCATACTTTAATGATAACCTCCTTTAAAACGAGGCTGGATCAGTGCCCTTAGTATAAAGTGTATTTGATGCATAAATTCCTTTTCATACTAGTTCAGAAAGATCATACTAGTTCAGAAGTTCTCAGATAAGATTTATCTAGTACATAAGTACATGTACTTCATGTATAATATTAATTTTATATTTTGCGTAAAGTGACCGTTACTGCACAGACCGCAAGTTATATGCCGAGATATTTTTCTGTACAAAAGTTCGTTTGTTTGTAATTGAACTGCGTATTGGCTCCTCAACATTTGAAGAACTATTTTTTTCTCCAAGGGCTGGCATCCGTTCCTTTTTGTGACACAACCGGTGCTATAGTTGGGGAAGTTTGACGCCATGATCCATGCCCCGAAAGGTT
Source organism: Uloborus diversus (assembly GCF_026930045.1). Classification (NCBI taxonomy): domain Eukaryota; kingdom Metazoa; phylum Arthropoda; class Arachnida; order Araneae; family Uloboridae; genus Uloborus; species Uloborus diversus. Next base: position 170,878,260 of record NC_072731.1, read on the forward strand.
TAGTTTTGTTACAGTAAAAAGTATGAAAAGAGTGGTGTAATTTGGTTCACAACCACATTTCCTTTCGATGAGTCTCTTCTTCCCCTCAAACCCCAATGCGAGTTCCCCCAAATGCATTTGTTCAGCCTCAGCACTGGCACACTATCAATGGATCCCCATTACCACTAGAGAATTTTATCGCTTTGTTTCCCCACCGGATGATGGCGATTATTAGTGGCGTGCGCACTGGGGTAACCGGTGGTACCACGGTACCCCCATTAGTTCAAAAAAAAAAAAAAAAAAAACACGAGATTAAAAGTCCGGAGCACTAAAATGTTTTGCTGTAACGTGCAGGCTTCTGAAATGAGACTGAGGTGGCTGTGTCTGATTGGTAAGGAAACTCCTCCTAACCAGTTTCTACATCACACCTAATCTTTATCATTTCTTCTTCAAGTTCACGCATTTCATATGTTACATTAGT
>NC_072731.1:170878819-170952165 GCF_026930045.1 Uloborus diversus
ATAGGCGCTAATGTTAAGTTTTTTTTTTTTTTAACTGTTCAAAACTGAATGAAAAATTGTTCAAACCAAAAATTCAAATATAGGAATGAGGTGTCCTCGCCAAGATCTTTTGAACAAAAAAAAAAAAAAAAAAAAAGCTCGAATCGGAATATTCATTCAAAAGGTATTGGGGGGGGGGGGGGGACAGACAGACTGACGGACAGACCGACAGACATTTTTTCCCATCTCAATACCCTACTTTCCAATTTTTAATTTTTCGGTATTTATTTAAATATTTTATTTGTTTTTGACTTTTTTTTTTCGCGATATTTTTAAGATGTATTAAGCCTTCTTTCATGCTTTTTTCTTCTTTCTCTGACTTTTACTGGGAAAGTAGGCTAAAAAGTAGAAGAGATATAGTATACAGTAATTATATGAGATGCAGTTAACCTCTGTCCGTTGCAGTAAACCGTAAATATCAAAATTATCAACTTTTATTAGTAAATACAGACTAAACTTGGAGTGGTTTTGGGATTTGCAAAGATATCAACTTTTTAAGTGGAATGTTTATCAACTAATAAGAGATTTTTTCCCTTGTCTTGGCATTTGGAAAAAACAAATGATATCATTGTACTCTATATTCTGAGTGAAATCAATATTTATTTCCAATTAGCACGATAAATTAAGGGAATTTTGGGCTCTCTGAAATCAAAGAGGAGGGGCCTGTGCCTTGCATGCCCCTGCTCAGCGGTAATCAGGCTCTGTGCATGGTCACTTTAACTCAAAACGTAATGCTTGGATGGAAACAAAATTCGGCCCACATATGCGGATTGTGCTGATTAGTTTTTGGCGCAACTATCGCTTCAATGGGATTGCATAATATCAACGCCTCCTAAATACTAAATGCCTATCAATTTGCTGTAGTAAGTTACACCCTAAGCCAGAGCTAAGGCAGAAATACTTAAAATACATCGCCAGCTCAGTTATTCCATCCTGCAGTTAAGGACTGCAGTTTCGTGCTTTTTAGCACTCATCAGCGAATAGGAATTACCTGAACTGGAGGCGAAAAACCTCTTAAGGGAGTCAAGAGAGCCAAAGAAACTGGTAGCTAATGTAGAATTAGCACACCAGATGGGGCCGTGGTAGCCCGATCGGTTGAGTGTCGGATTCGGGACCGGAGGGTCCTGAGTTCGAACCCCGATGGTCGAAGATCCACCGTCGTCATTAAAGGGGACTGGGCGACGTTAAGTATGCTCGTGGTCTCAATGTCCTCCAAGTGAAACGATACCTCTGGGGGTGCTAGCACCAGGTAGCTATTAGCTCCTGGTCTAGTTCTAAATTCTCATTAACTGTTCGATCCGGTGATGGTGCTGCCATCTATCGTATAAAAAATAATGGAGGCAAGGCACTTAGTATGTAGTCCTCGACATAAATACAGTTGTAGTCAGTTGTGACTCGGAATCGAAATCGAAAGCACACCAGATGTGTGACCGCAGCAATGGTACAGAGTTCTACTCAAAGGTTGATGGCAAAGAATTGTATGTTGTAGTAACCGCCCTAAACCAGTTAGTCTAACACATTAGCTACCGGTTTGTTTGGCTCTCTTGGCTCCCTTAAGAGGTTTTTCACCTTCAGCTCAGGTAATTCCTATTCCGCGCTGATGAGTGCTAAAAGCACGAAACTGCCATCCTCAGATGGAATAACTGAGCTGGCGGTATATTTTAAGCCTATCAATATTCTTCTAAAAGTAATCCTTGGCCGGTACCCTAACAACGATACTGCTGCAATTCAAATCAAACTGTCAATTGATCAATTACAAAATTTAAATTTAGAAGTTAACCAATTGTGTTGTCCGCTTTTAATTAATTTCTAATACTTTCCACCTTCTATTGATGTCGTCGCGAGAGTACCGAAATTGTTCTTCCTGGGATCATTTTGCTCTATGCTAAAAGCGAGAAAGCGATAGACATTTATATGCATTAGCATTTAAGAGTCGTTGATATTATGAAGCATTTTCCTTGTTCACCGTAACTGTTACTTTTCAAACAGTAATAACATGCGCAAAAATACGAAAAAATAGTTAATGTAACAAAATGAATTAATAATTATTTAAAAAGTGTATTTTGTCACTAAAACCTATTCAACACTTGTTTCCAATGATATATGCCATAAGAACATACTTTTTGGCTTTTGATGTCAGTCACTTCAAGAAGACCCGAACCCTTTGATAAAAAGAGATTGAGTATGAATTATTAAGCATTCACTTTTCAGTAATTTTGAGTTTAAAAGCATAATATATTCAAATTTTCTGCGTATACTAAAATTTTAAAAAGAAATGAGGGCCAAAAATTTGTTTCACATTGTACATGGCCGCATTGCATCGTCGCGGCCTCTCTTTTCTCATCGAACCTGTTAGGGCCTGGCACACGACAATAACAACAACACGTTGTTCAACAACAACAACTGACATTGGGGTGCGCTGCTTCACTTTTCCAACTGTATAATTTAGTGTGAAGTCCTATTTCCACAGTACACGCTTACCATAAGAACCTATTTATAGGATAGGCAACATTTCTCAGCACAACAACACCAGGGGTGCCCATGTACAGGGGAGGGAGTCACGACGGCGCTGACTGCACAATTGAAATTTTTGTGGGGGGCGGGGTTGTTATGAGTGGTGTTTTTCTCATTTGGGGGGAGCTCTTGCTTTTGTGGGGGGTTTCAGCAATTTGAAGGGGGGGGGTGCGCCCTTGCTGTTTGGAGGGGGGGGGCACCTCTGACAACACATTCACACAAAGAAAGGACAAGGACTGGGGAGAGAAAGTACATCCATGCCAGAACCGGAATTTAAGCCCGGGACCTCCCCATCGCAGTCAGACTCATCTGATCACTAGACAAGGCTTGCTGCATCCTCTACTTTTTGACAGAATGGGAAATAAATAGCGACAATGGATGATAAAATTTGATCTTTTAAATATTTGCGTTTCCCCGGATCTCATGAATATATAAGTATAATAAAAAGGATTGATTACGTAGCATAGGCGAATAATTTTTATTCGATGCTCTTTCTACAGTTTCGTTGTTGAAAGATTTTGATATTTTCGTACATTTATTACGGTTGTTCTGGAACAAAAAGTTTATTTAAATTTTTCCTAACTGTAGCTGTAACGTTAGCATGGTAATGTTATGTTTATTTCCAATTGGAAATTTCATTCCGGTGTAAGTCATTAGTGGGCGTTGTAAATTTATGATATTACAGAATAATTAAAATATTATACAATTTTTTGAATAGGTAAAAAATTTCGCTTATATTCTCTGTTCAGTCCATGTCTGTACTTCTTTTTAATTTTTCCTGCATAACTTTCGCCTAGACATATAACTCTTGACAACCTCGCAACAGCTGATTCACCCAAAATTCATATCTCTAATTAATTGTGCCGTGCAAGATAAATTTTGAAAAAAATCATAAATTTGAAACTTTTTGTATTTTAGTAACCCGCAACATTGACCCTTTTTTTTTTCTTATTTCTTTTAGACTATTTTTAGTGTATTGATGTCACGAAAAAGTTTCTATAAAGCTTTTATTTAGTGTTGTGATTTTTTTTGCATTCCGGCTTACCATACGATTAAAAATAGCGCATGTTACTTTTGGAATCATTGTTTACCATTAGCTTCGTCGTAACAATAGCGGTTAAACATTTTGGTTCTTGCTGCCCAAATTTCGTCAAAAATTTATGTTTGCTTAAGTATTATCTTATGTAGGGAAACAAATAAACGGCAAAGACATTTTTACCACTTAATTCAATCGAGTGACACGGATAGGTGCAAAGAATGGAATGCCTATTGTTGGTCTCGGTCGGGTGGCTCTTGCAGCAGCGATTTACGACCGCCACTGCTGGGACAACAGAAAGTTTCTGGTTATGGATGGTCACAGTACCGGTAGAATGTGTTTTCTTCAATTTTCTCCATTATTTGGTTGTACGCTGGTGTCACCGAGTTACAGATTTGTAAAGTGGTTGTTGTCATGGAAGATCTTCAGGAAAACAAAGAGTATTTACCTTTTTTTCTCAATTATTTGCTGGATTGTGCCTTAATTGGATTATATCTTCATCTCTGGATACATTTAATTACTATCATTAAAGTTTTGCACAAAATGAAAAAAAAAAAGTATAAGCCCAAATACTAATCAATGCTATAAGAAGAAACATTCTCTGTTTGTGTTTGTTTCACAGTATTTGTATTCTGTTTGATTGGTGATAAATTTCAAATGTTGCATTTTTGTATTTAAAAGTTAATGTTTAAAATTTCTACCCTTTCAGGAATTTTGTGAATTAAAAGGTTATTTCAATTTAAGCATTTTTTTTTCTGTGGCTTCAGCAGAAAAGTATTCTAAGGAATGTAGATAAAGTATATTTTTAAATTCAAGATTTAGAGCTCTATAATTATAAAAAATAAAGAAAATAAACAAATGAAGCAATTTTTTTGCCTTTTTATTTCATTTATAAATGTTTTAAGATTTTCAGATCAGGGTGTTTTGTTTGGGTTTCTTTTCCCTAATAAAATAAGTCATTAGCTTTAAAACAACAAACTAATTGTTTTTAGTTTCATATAATATGATCTGCATATCTATGAGAGAGAAAACAGTCAACTGCTCCATGATGTTTAGAATGTGTTATCATAGTGATTACTATTGACCTATTTGCTATTTGCTTTAAGTCATTCAACACAACAAAAATTATGTTTTTAAGTTGCTTGAACCATTGCTTTTGAGGACAAAATAATTTTCAATTATGCAGTTTCATCATGTGCAATATTGCAGCACTTTTTCTTTTTTTCCTTCTGTATATTTTACTCCTAGTTGAATTTTCATGATGATGTCTGCTTGCATAGTTGGATTATAGCATGGTTTTGATTACATATGCATATTATTTTACATGAATATTTTATAATTTCGAATAAAATCGACTAAATGTCTGTTTTACAGTGCTGTAAGTGGGGGGAGGGGGAGGAGAGCAGTCTCCAGAAATGTTTGGAAAAATAATGCAAATGTAATCAGGGGTCGATCCAGGTTTTATTTTTTCGGTCCCCATTTTGTGAAAAGGCAAAATATTTTTGTGAAATTTCGTTATTTTTGTGAAAAAGTAAAATATTTTTGTGAATTTTCTTTATTTTTGTGAAAAAGACCTTCTTGTGATTTTTTTCTTGGAAAAGATTATATTAAAGCATTTTTAGCTGTCGTATCGTTATAGAAAAGCCCTAGACAGGTTTCAGGGGTGATTGCAAGTTCTTGAAGAATACCTGAAAGCTGTCAAGAGAAAATGTGCTGGGGGAGGGGGGAAGTAAGACCCTTAACATTTTATTCGTAATGTGACACATACATTACATTTATTGCTTTTTACAAATATACATATGCAAGGCACACTTTCTTAAGGTGAAAGTTTTACAACAGATTTCCTGTTTGCCCCTCTCAAATACTTTAAGAGCAATGAAAATTGCATATGCTGCTGAACGTAATGATAACTCCTAATAAATACAATATGAACAGACTCAAAGATATCACATATTTCTTAACACAAGTGAAATACTCATTTAAGATTCCATGTATGTGTTTGAAAAACTTAAAAGTAATTAAAACCCAAAATAATACTGCACCAGCATTCAGCGTTTAATTTTTTGAATTTTGACGTTCTTACAGAGTAGGTATTTTGTTTAAAACTTTGCAATTTAATGATGTTAATAAATATATAAGAAATTTTATTTGTTTGCCTCTTAACAAGGTACAGTAAACATCAAAAATGCGAAAAATTCGTTTACCATGGCCGATGTAAGGAAATCAAGATCTTCAAAACAAATAAAAATAACAGCATGTAAAATAATTTTATTTTAAGTAAAGTTATTTTAGAATTGGATTTTGAAACTCAATACAAATACTAAATATATATTGCGTAATCAAAGTAAAATTTAAGATTTTCCTGAAAACAAGCTACCAATCACAAGTGTCCCTCTCCCGTCCCCCCTCTGACGCTCTCAAGCAAAAACACCTCACGCAGCAAGCAAAAAGATAAGATGGGGGAAGGTGGAAGAGGCTCCCGCGTAGATGCGTACACATTTGCGGTTAAAAAATATTGTCAAAAGGCTACCTTTTTATAAATTTTTGAGAAGGGGCTGCTTTTACGACGCGGAATTTTGTGAATGGGGCCGCTTTTGCCATGCGGAATTTTGTGAAGGGGGCCGCTTTTGCCATGCGGAATTTTGTGAAGGGGCCGCAAAGCGGCCCCAATTTGGCGCTGGATCGACCCCTGGTAATACAATTTGTTTTCAAATCGCTTTTTCTTTTGCGAGATCCCCCAAACCCCAGTGTGGGTTTGCACAAATTTTATTTTAAGTACTACTGGGCAATTCCACGAAAAAGTGGACATGAGGGTGGAAATTTAAAAATTGTTTTATTGCTACAAGTAATATATCAAATTAAAGCTAATAACATGAGGTTTGTGATATTATAAAGAAAATTTTCATGAAAGTTACTTTTTTATTGTTTTTTTGAGCCTAAAGTTAACATAATATAACAAACTTGTGTTTAGGAAAAACATAATATTTTCATTTGCCCAGGATTACTATTTACAACAGGAGAATTCTGTATGTGTGTGTATATATTGCCATGTATATATCCTTTGGAACACTTAATTTTTCATAACAAAGTATTTAACAGGATTTTTAGCATAAATAAAGTTTTTAGGTCTCGCTATCACACCTTGCACAAAAAAGATGCCATAGCAAATTCATTCTTCCATGGAAAAACATGAAACTTTCCAAAGTTCTAATGTTTGCAAGTCTGAATAGGAGTATAATGCTTAAATTTGATCAAATATTTATTCTCTGGAAAAATTTGGTGTGACGGGTGTGACAAACGTTTGTGACTGGTTTGACAAAATCATTTCGACAGGTGTAACTGCATTTAAAATAGCTTTTAAAAACTTTCTAAATGAAATAGAAGATTACTAAACCATTTAATTTCTTAACAAATTAGCATTGTAGTTAAAAAAAAATATCTGAAAATCTTATAACATGACAGATTTGAATTCTTTGTATTTCAATAATTTTTTGGTTATTATGTGAGAACAGGGTTGGGTTTTTTGCCGGCAAAAAGGTATTTTTGCCGGGACAGTGGAAAAAACCATGGCAAAAATGGAAAAAACGGCAAAAACCTAATTGCAAATAAAGTAGCATTATATTGTTAATCAAGAAATAGTCACAATATAATATAAATAATACACTTTAATATTTTAATTATGTCGCTCCATGTTACTTCTATTTTATAAGGTGAAAAATAAATAAAAAAGAAATGTTGGGATTGCAAAACTTAAGATTTTAAATGTTTGCTAAAACAATTTTTTCAGAATGAGTCAATTCCTTCAATGTTAAAACAAAGAATGTTTACATAAGCTTAGTAAATTAATAAAAAGATTGAATTCTAATTATATATATATATATATATATATATATATATATATATATATATATATATACGAGGCGTGTTTTTAAAGTAAGTTCCATTTTGAAATAAAAAAAGAATGAGTACAGATAGAGCAAAGAAATTTATTGCACAAAAATCTATCACCCTCACGCTATTTTTCGACATTGCTCCCGTGATTTTCCGAGCATTTGTCATAGAGTGGTACAGGTTTTTGTATACCTATTCGTACAATGTTGCCGCCTGTGTAGTCAACCATGGGATAACATGTTCTCTGAGTTCATTATTGCTGTTGTGCCACAGACCACCTAAGAAAGCCTTCAGAGGCCGAAACAAATGAAAAATGCTGCAAGATAGGTGGGGGCAGACCAGAGGATGTTCAAAAATGTCCCAGCCAAAGCCCTGTGAAAGAGTCCTCATGGTTGACTACACGGGCGGCAACTTTGTACGAATAGGTATACAAAAACCTGTACCACGCTATGACAAATGCTCGGAAAATCACGGGAGCAATGTCAAAAAATAGCGTAAGGGTGGTAGATTTTTGTGCAAAAAATTCTTTACTCTATCTGTACTCGTTTTTTTTTTTATTTCAAAACGGAATTTACTTTAAAAATACGCCTCGTATATATATATATATATATATATATATATATATATATATATATATATATATATATATATATATATATTTTATTAATCACTTTTTCTTATCCCACTAAGATTTTTGAGCTATTTAATTAATAACAGAATATTTACTTGAATATAGAAAAATATTAACTTTTCCTCACTAAAGAAATAATGCATTTACTTGCAGTACAATATACCTAAAGATTTCTGCACACTAGTCGCAACTCTTTAAATATGTCCTGCAAGTTCTGCTGCAATAGAGAGATATTTCTCATTTTTTTTTTTTTGTACAATCAAAAATACGAAACCATTTGTCAGTTGCTTCTCTCACGAAACTAGTTTATTGCTATGCCATGCTTTAACAACAAATAGGTTTTGATGAAGATGGTATAAACTATGATGTTTTAAGTGATATTTCAATCTAAAGAAATGTGTGTTTTGCTTTTTAATTACTTTTATTTCTTTTATTTTATAGTTGTATCTAAGTATACTTTATATAGATATTTAGTATTCTGTAAAAAATGCTATAATAAACAAGCTAATTACATTTTCATTGTAAGTTATTTGTCTTAGATGTTACAAACTGAAATTTTACGTTAATGTTTAAAAATTTAGAAGTAAAAATGCTCCATAACTTTAAAAGTAAGTTAAACCTTAAATTCTTTTTAAACTATAAAAATAATTAAATTAAAATTTTATCAAAATCTTTTCATGCTTTTACTTTTATATAAAAGGAAAAAAAACTGTCCGTAAGTTGTTAACACAAAATCTACTTTTGCCACTTTGGCAAAAGGTGGCAAAAACCTATTTTTGCCGGGCGGTAAAAACCGTGGTTTTTCCATGGTTTTTTCCGCCCCCGGCAAAAACTTGCCAACCCTGTGTGAGAAACTTTTAAATTCTTGAAACATTTCAAAGGAGTAAAATAGCTTTAAAGGAAGTAAGTAACCAGTTGCACATTTCCATAACTACTATGTTTTGTAAAAATACCTCAGTCAATTTTTTTCATGAGATAAAAAGTAATATCGGAAACACTGGAATTTTACAAGATAAACTTTTGCCCAAAATTATGGCACAGGTTTTCAGGATGCAATGTAAAATCTCATTAACCCAGGGCCAGATTTGGAAGTGTGAGACCCCGGGGCAACGAAGGAGTGGAGGCTCCTGATCAGGGTTTGAAAAGATCATCATATTTTCGAAAATTTCCGATACTTTGATAAATATCTGAATAATTTTGATATATATGTGTACATCCAATTTTTTTGATCAGCTCTTTCTAGTAAATACATCCTGAAGTTACTGCTATTTATTTTTTTGGCTTTTTTTAAATAAGGCACACACAAACAGTGTTGCCAGACTGGGGGGAAATTTCCCCATTGTGGGGAAATCTGGTGCTCTCTGGGGAAATTTTGGGGAAATGGGTTTTGAGGGGAATTCTTTGGGGGAATTTTTTTTTTTTTTGGGGAAAACCTGGTGAAAAAAACCTTTGGAAAAAAAGATTTTTCTCGTATTTAAATTCACGTCAAGAAGTAGTGGGAACATTGTTTGTATCAAACAGCGTTGGGTTAGCTTTGCTCAACTTTATGGAATTCGCATTTCGCATTATGTGGAATATTATGCTACGGAATTCGCATTAATGTTCTGCGTGAGTAACTAGTTGATACGTGAAACAGGTAAAAATAAGTGTGATGAAGAGTGTTCTTGGATAAATATATGCAAAAATCATAGTTTAAATGTACATACAGAAGCAGAGTAGCAAATGCGAGTAGAAAAAAAATATTTGGTTGTTTCTTAGCTCTTGGTCAGGCGCTTGTATTTATGACTAGTGGCACTCGCACGGCTTTGCCCGTAGTAGAAAATTAAAAGGTCTTTTGGTAACCCTGTATATTTACAAATAATGCATGATGAATTTCTCGCCAATTGGCTTGCCTACGTTACGGTTCGACGTTATGATAACTTGGTAATTTATTATTTTTCGTCCATCTTATGATAATTTTGCTCAGGAAAATGTTCTTAAAATTGGAATGGAAAAAGAACAAAATCAAATTTTCAAAAAATCGCTTAAAGGTGCACACCCCCATGCTACAAATTAATTCTTTGCCAAATTTCATGAAAATCAGCCGAACGGTCTTGTTGCTATATGCGCGTTAGAGATCCTGACAGACAGAAAGAGATCCGGACGGAGAGATATTCAGACAGAGAGACTTTCAGCTTTATTATTAGTAAAGATTATGAAAGATAAAGATAAAGAAGACAAAAAAAAAGAAAAAAAAAAGGGCAAAAATGTGAAGAAAAAGTTGGGGAAATTTATAAGAAAATTTGGCTATTTGGGGGAAAATTTTTTTTTTTGAGAGACAAAAGTAATAGAGGAAGTCGATTCATTTTATGAAAATATTAGTGGAAAAATAATTTTTGCATTTGGGGAATTTTGGTAGAAAACATCGCTTTTTGGGGAAAAGATGGAAGGGAATTGGGGAAATCTGGATTTGACCATCTGGCAACACTGCACACAAAGTTTACAAAAATATATTTATAAGCTTTAAGTTGTTGTTATCTTTACTTTTTATTTTTTTTAAATGCATTAGCTTGATGAAGTTGGCATCCTAACATTGACTCCAATAAACATATAATTTTCAAATTCTTCCACTACCCAAATGAATTAAAAAACAGGCCATCATCACTTGTTCTCAGGAGTAACTTTTGGTTGATTTTGTAATATTTCTAAGAAAAGAAAAGATGAGCTGGAAGTCATGGAAATTTAATAAATCACAAAAATATTGTTCACTCATTAAAAAAAAGTTACACTCTCATTGGTTTAACATTTTACCAATCAAATATTTCTGATTTTCTTAATAAATCCAGGTTCTCAATAAATCTGGGCTCATTATTAACAAGTTCAACTGTATATGGACAAGCAGTTGTGTGTATACATGAAAAACTACTTTTAGAAAGTTTTAAAAGTTAGATGAATATTGAAGATTGAGAATCACTAGAAAGCAGCCGTAGAAAATGTTTACTTATATGCATGGGCGCCCAAATACAAAATTGTAAGGGGGGGGGGGCTCAGATATTTTAACCGTCGTTTAGCAGAATATTTTCCTCATGGAAGCAAATTTCAGGACAGATTAGAGTCATTAAAATTTGACATTTTAAATTACTTATTCATTAATTGCTGGAGAACAAATGTTTTTACATTTTTGCTAATAAAAAGTACTAAAAGCAAGGAAGTTCTAATTTCTAAGGGGGGTTTGAGCCCCCCTTGCCCTCCTATATGGGCACCCTTGCTTATATCAGTGTTTTTTCTTAACATTTGCTATTTTGCAAGATGAAATTAATTTTACAGACTATGTAAGAAATGATTCGGAAATTATGCTTTGCTGTTCAGTTGAGAGAAATATTTTACATTTTCTGGAACTTTCCATAGCCATTGGTGCCTTTTAAAATATTTTGACACTTTCAAGGGTCTTGCCGGAATAAATTTGAGTCTTTAAATAGACCCTTCATAAAGCTCCACTCAAACAAAACAAACCCTTCACTAAACTCGAATCAATCAAAATCGGCCCTTCACAAAATTCTGAGTGATCAACTCATGACCTTTCACAAAAATTTCGATTATAAAGCCTTAAACAAAGCCCAAATCCTGGTTATTCTGAGTCTCCGAAAAGCACACAGAATGTGTGACGCCATGAGCAGAAAATGTCGATTTAAGCTTATGAATGATAATACAAAAGATTGAATATTCTTTCATCCTATGAGCTAGTGTCTTCTGTACATTTAAATATGGGTTCCTTGTAATCTTAAAACAATGTGTGCAATAATTTGTAACTTTTTACTTCATTAACATTGTCTGTATCTATTTATTGTCATACCTTATTCAGGGGTAGCCCATGTCCCTGCAGAGTGATGGTGCTCATTTCAAATGTTACGGAGCCAGTGGTGGATACAAGGGGGGGGGAGTCACGCGTCATGACCTCCCCCCCCAAATTGCTGGGGAAATTTTTAATGTTTACTTGAAAAAAAAATGTCAACCACGAGAAAAAGTAAATATCTTTTTGATTTCAATTGTTTAAAAACAAAGAAAAGGAGGGGAGGTCATGAGTGTCGTGAGACCCCCCCCCCCCCTTTATCTGTGACAACACTTTTTAATCTTCAAGGGTTCTCAAACGTTTTCGACTCGCGGCACATTTTGAAGATTCAGAATTATCTCACGGCACCCCGTAGCCCATTTCTATCATATAGACAACTAATAAGAATGAGTCGTCATTTTCTAGGGTGTTTTTTCCGACAACTGCGCACAGTTTTTACAGCATGTGCAGCCGGGGAGGTGGTCATGACCCCCCTCCTCCCAAACCTGCAAGAGTATTTGAATGTTTGCTCGAAAAAATAAAAAACTTGATTGAACCCATAAGGATACAAGGAGGGGGGGGATTGTGGGGGTCATCACCCCTCCCTCCATCAAAATCTGCGACAATACTTTGTAATCTGTTCCAAGGTTCATTGCAACTACAATTTTCTACAATTGGAATTAATGAGTTGGTGAGTAATTTATCAAGTCCGCATTATATTGTTACAAATTCTGTAAATAGTAATTATTTTTATGATTAATTTGTCGTAATCTAGCTAAATTTGGCGTTTATTAAATCACCTTTCATCTAAAATTATTGTAGCAACGTGACCTGTAAATTGTTTCTTGTAATGAATACAGTCCCCTCATTTCTGAATGATAAAATTTGTGAATGGAAAGAAATAAGAAAGTGTAGAACGGTGTAGCATTTTCACGAATAGTTGAGAGGTCTCTTTCGATGTCTATAAAAAGCCGTTACGCATGATAAAAAGTCAGTCTCGATTAGAATTTGTATTGAGAGTGTATAAGCTTTGTTTCTTGCGAGGCATTTTGCTGTTTTGTTTTGCGTATTTGAATGTAAATACGTGTGTAACCATTGAGTTTACGGTGTTGATTGGTATTTGCTAATTGCTGATGATTAATTTAGCATTGTCAACGATCTTTCCTGTACATAGTGTTAATAAATCTCCTCTGTTTTTCTCAAGAACTGTGTCGTCCTTTCAAGAAAGTTGAAAGTCGCACCGGATCCGTAACAATATTTATGGAACATTTAGGAATATTTAATTTTTAATTACATTTTCGGCACTTTTTTACTCTTACTTGAAATGATGTTATTTTTCTGCGTACAAAATGGCTGTGTCGAGCATCATGCAAACTCATAATCTCAGATGGATATGTGTAGAGTATTATGAAATATTAAATCAACCAGGAGTTTTGTGATCCGAAATTTCCGAAAATTTGGATTGTGGTTTCCGATAAATTTTCGACTTACATTCTAAAACTGAAAACTTATTTTAAAAGAAAACTTTTTAAATGATTTTTATCAATGATTTCGATGATTTTTGTAAGCATATTTGAGGAGCTTTTATGATTTCAATGATTTTTGTTTGAAGATTTAAAGAGTTTTATGGGGGGGGGGGGTGTTAGTAGAACAAAATTTTTGTATGTAAGACTACATTCTTGAGCATGACCCCTCCCCTAAAATGAAATCCTGTATCCGCCCCATACGGAGCCCCTCTGAGAATGAGATCTCCCAAGAGGAGATCAAAACGCCACTAAAATTATCCTCTAAAGAATTTCAATGACACATTCTTTGCCTTGAACCCCTTCCCCCCTTCTTGTGGGTATCCCTGCAGGACCGGATTTAGGGTAGGGCAGGCGGGGCTACTGCCCCAGGGCCTCCACAACAAAGTGGCCCCCACAATAAAATTTTTACAAAATATCCTAACTTTCACGGATCAAAAATATCGGATATATACATATCAAAATATTCGGATATATATCAAAATATCGGATATTTTCTAAAATATGATGATCTTTTCGAACCCTGATTAGAGCCTCCACTCCTTCGTTGCCCCGGGGCCTCTACACTTTCAAATCCGGCCCTGTACCCCTGCCTTATTGTAATATAAATGCATTCCTTATTGCTTTTTCGTGATGTAGTAAATGGGTTATGAAGTTCAGAAATGCCGTTTTGACAGGGGACAGTAGTGACACATTGCACCTACATTTTTTTTAAAACATAATTTTATTGTAATATGTGATTTAAGTATACTACTTATACATAATACTTATTTTTTATCTACCTTAAACAAATGCTTTTATTAAAAACAGCTCTAGGACTTATAGGTGAAAGAAATGACATTATGACCCTAATAAGCACTATATTTAACATCCTTAATTGCTGTTATGAACCTTTTTGCTAGCATTAATTGCATTTTTAGTGTGTGAATGCTTGACATATAGTAATTTAATTTTCCTGAAAGGTCTGTCTGTTGTTTAAATTTGAGCATAATTATTAAAAAATGCTGTTTTTGAAATTTTAATTCTGTTTTTGTTTTAGTGAAAACAGCTCACTTACTACCAATAATAACCCTTCAACTGAAAAGGATGAGGCAGATGAGGATTCTAGTGCAATATCACCGTTGAAGGACAGTACTGATGGCCGCAGAAAATCAATACCTGATCATCAGGAATCGGACACCATTTCTGAGAGTGAAGAAGAATATTTTCGAAAGATGCTGTCTGGTGAGTTTGTACTGCAAGGGGGGGAAAAAAAACAATTTGTTTAATCTTAAAAGTAGGAAGTACTTAATTTTGTAAGAATGTAATTATGACTTTGCAAAATGTATTTCAACTGTTTTTTACATGATTTTCTGTCATATAATGTAACTACAGTTCAGGCTTTTATGCTTTTTCATTCATTATGTCTCTGATGTTTTGCCTAACATGTATCAGGAATCTTCAGACCTGAAAAAAGCAGATTTGTTTTTCAAAATTCTAGATAGATTGTAATCTTAACCATCATTGGATATGGCATATATCTTAGATTGAATAGTACTGCTGCTGTTTATCTGATCTTCTTTGCTCTTGAGATGGCATCACCTTAAAGGCTGATCCAGAAATTTTTCAAGGGAGGGCAATTGGTTTTATTACATACTCTTTACTACGTATCCTAATTTGTACAGGTTGATCACAGATGTCAACTTCAGTTTCAAACCTCCTCCTTTCCCCTGATATAATCAAAGGTCATTTTGAGTTTCCTTATCCTTAAATTAGGGGTGGGGTGTCCGAGACCCTTATCCTTCTGACATTATCAAAAATTGTCCAAAGTTTAGCGATAACTTGATTTTTGAAAAATTTTCTGAAAGAGAATTCTAAGCTCCATCATTCTCTTTTAATGTCATCAATGCCGACATGCAATTGTGTTTTTTTCAAAAATATTTAGGGAAAAGCCCCCGAACTTCTCTCCTCCTAACATATTTGAATATCGTCTTAAATTGTGTTTTTGTAACTTCATTAAAAAAAAAAAAAACTCCTGAGGAAAATCCTTGAACCCCATCCCTTCCCTTAACATTACCAACAATAACTCACAACAAATGTTTTTAAGACCTCAAAT
Source organism: Uloborus diversus (assembly GCF_026930045.1). Lineage (NCBI taxonomy): Eukaryota > Metazoa > Arthropoda > Arachnida > Araneae > Uloboridae > Uloborus > Uloborus diversus. Next base: position 170,894,357 of record NC_072731.1, read on the forward strand.
TTTAAAAATGTTCATAGAAGACGGGGGGGGGGGGGAGACTTCTGAACATCTCTTTTTTTAATACACTCCTGTTTGTGAAAATTGCAACACCATGAAGGAAGCATCATAGTTGAATGAAATTTAATACAGTTAATAGGTAATGGTACATATACATGATTACATTTTCAAACCAAACAATAAAAAGAGACAGAAATTAGTATTTTGTATGGCTACCACGCGCTGCAATAAAAGCTGCTACACGACTCGGCATGGACTGAAACAAAGTTTGAATATCTGCCTGCAGAAGAGTATTCCATATTGTTTGTACGTGCAACTAAAGTTCGTCTGTCGAAGCAACAGGACGAGGATCACGAGCGAGACACCGCCCAACAAAATCCCATACATGTTCAGTCGGTGACATATCCGGGGAATATGCATTTAAGGAAAAGCTGTACCTGCTGAGAATCAAGGTAGGATTTGATAATCCTGGCGACATGTGGACGGACATTATCCTGCTGGAATACAGCCCCTGGCAATCCTTGCAGGAAAGGAATAGCTTGGGGCTGTAAATCTTTGTTTATGTATCGGGTACTGTTCAAATTGCCCACAATTTGTAGCAATTGTGATCGTCCATGATATGCTATGGCACCCCAGACCATAACTCCAGGCGTTCATCCACTTTGACGTTCAATAATGCACTCTGGAATGTGCCGTTCACCGGCATAGCGCCTGACATGAATCGGGCCATCGTGGTGCCACAAATTGAAGCAAGATTCGTCAGAAAACACGACCTGCTGCCAATCAGCATGCTAGCTCCTATGCACATTGGCCCATTGTAGCCGCAGGCGGCGATGGTTTTACGTGAAAAGAATCCTGTACAAAGGAATCTTTACGCGCAGCCCATGCTGCAGTAGACATCTCCAAATTGATGAAGCACAGAATGAAACACCTGTAGCTGTTGACCACTGTGCTGTCAATTGTCTAGAAGAAGCTGTGTGGTCCGTCAGCGCCATACGCACCAGGTATCTGTCATTGCGAGCTGACGTCACATTTCGGGGTCCACTCCCGAATTTCCGAGCTGTCCGTCCACTGCTTCCAAACACGCATGATTGTGCTGCTGTTACGCTGCACACCATCGGCTACTGCACGATAAGACAATCCAGCTTCACAAAGGCCGTTGATTCTGCTCCGTTCAAACTCCGAAATTTGCTCAGATTTCGCTTTCTTTCGTCGAAGATGCATAGTAAAGATTCAGTTAACATTTACTCTAGCATATAACCACTGATGATCATACACGCCTTGCTACAGCCGTCTATTTATATTTGGCTTGATCCGCCGTTCAAAGGGTGCTGCTCAGCATACGCATGCCACTGATCTGCAATTCTAATTATTTGCATATCATGCCCTACTTTACATTTCCTGCAATTTTCAGCTCACTCGCGTAAGTCCTTCGTGGTGTTGCAATTTTCACAAACAGGAGTGTATTACCAAAGATTGTCAAAAATAACATTTTTGAATCTGCTATTTCCCCTAAGCTCAAGATGACCCGGCATTGTGATTTTAAAGTTTCAATTCCGGAACATTTCTGGGGAGAACTCCAGCCTTCCCTTTTCCTAACATTAGTGAAAATAATCTAAAATAGCATTTTTTGAACTTCAATTTTGAAGTGCAGCACAATATAATTCAAATGGTTCATTCCCCTCCTCTCAAATTTAGTATTAAAAAAAAAAATAAAGACAGCTTTTGATATGAGGTATATGTATTCAATTTTATTTTATAATCATGAAATTAGCAAATTAAACGGACTCATTTTTTACTATATTGTAATCATATTCATTTCAATTGTGTTTGTCTGTTCGTATGCATCATTCTATAACATTACTAGACATTGCATTAAATATGAAAATCTTTAAAAATTGATTGTTAAGCTTTAAAAAATACTAGCGTACGGAGTACGTCACCAGTGTTCTTATGTTCCTTTAAACCGTCAGTGTTCTTAAAGGTTAAGTAAACTAACTTTTCTTTTGTTCTTTATGTGCTAATACTATGTGTTTAAACATAATTTTTTGTTTTGTTTTTTTGCAGAAAGAAGAGGGTCGTTTCGTCCTCAGCCAAAAGGAACGGTACCTTATACGGTAACTGCATTAAAAAAATATTGTTGATAATGTTTCATATTCAGTTTTATTCAAACATGATTCTTACTTTACACAGTAAATATTAATGTGTATGTATATTTTTGTGACGAATGTGAAATAATTCTAAATTTTTTGCTTTTGATAAATTCAAATTGTAAGGAGAGAAATAACATGTCTAAATGTAAGATCAGCCACAGGGGCTGTCCATGAATGGTGTCACACTTTTTTTCAACAAATTTGTTCTCTTATCCTCTTTTGTCACATTTCACCTTATCCCCCTTCCCTTGTCACTTATCACACTTTTTCAGAAGTAGATTGTTTTAAAAATGTGATGTCACACTTTTTGTTACCCCCTACCTCCTCCTTGTCAGAATTTCAAACTCCCCCTCAGAGCTTGATATCATTTGTTTTTGACCCAATCAGGATTAGGTTTTGGACTGTCCGAAACTGGTTTAGGACAAAGCAGTTGGTTTTTACCTTACTGAAGTTCCTGAAAGTGTCTTAAACTGTCCAAAACTATGTAGAGCTAAAGGGGTACAATCCAATCAAATAATATTTAGTGTAATATTTGTAATGCTCAAATATAAACATTAAGTTTTAACTAATGATAATTTGATTATATTTTTCTCAATGTTCATTAAAAAAATATTTTACTACAAAAAAAAAAAAAAAACTGCCAATAACTCTACCAAGAGAACTAATTTCAGTCCAGTTTGTAACTCAGAGGAATGTTATTAAATGTGTAATATTTAGGTGCAAAACAAAAAGCTTAATTTTTTAAAAGTGGTTTTTGCTTGTAAGTTTTGCGTGATGTTTTAACGAATTTTTTTTTTTAAATCATAGATTAAAGGACAAAAAATTGATGATTAACTATATGCACTTATATTTTAATACTTGTGCAGTTTCTTTTTTTTTTCAAATTCATATTTTTAATGTAATACATAACTACAATGAACAAAAACTGTAGTAGTTTGACAATTTTTAGAAACAAATTATTCGCATTTTCCTAAAGTAGTTTGGTGGTGATTTAGTTTTAGATCATGAAATAGCACAATAGTCTAGAGAAGAAAATCTTCACAAAGCTGTTAAAGACTTTCAAATACATATTTTTTTCTTTCAGTTCAAAAATTATCATTTATTGCACTTAAATAAATGATTGTACAGTAACCCCTCGTTATATCGTGCTTTTCGGGGGACAAAGAAAAAGAGCGATATATCCGAAAGCGCGATATAATAGAGGTCATTAAAAATAGTTATAAGTCCGATACATAAGTAAATTAGCATTCGTTCTTTTGGACATGATTTTCTAATGGTTTCGATGTAGTTCACGAATGTATCATCACACTTATTGAAATTTAAATAAGATTGAAATTTAAGTAAATTTTCACTGTCAGAAAGTTAAAAACATCAAATGGCGAATGAAGACGATCTTTTTGAGCTGCCGCGAGATAAGTGTGCATTCCAATACCCTCTTATTCCCAATAGACTTTTCACTCCGTTTGACTTGCTGTAGAAAGGATGTGAAAAGTAAAAATAACCACATTGTTAACAGAAAACTCTTTCGCCAGTCCAGATCAATCTTCCTTTCTTTGATGCAAATCCCCGTTTGTGCAACCAAGCACAAATCTTCTCTGTACTAAAAGAAGGGCGTATGTTCTCTGCTAGTAGGACATGACACCTGCTTGATGTCTCTCACTCATTGTAAGGGCAATGTATCAATACAAATGAAGATGTCATGTAGTTTACAGACTATCTGAAATATACCGCGCCAGTATAGTACATTTGGATGACAGGTATTGCTGCTGCTTTTCCAGTGAATTCAGAAGAATAGCTTCCTTTTGTTCATTGACAAAATAAAGAAGAAAGAGACCTTCTCTGAGCAATACCATATGTTTTCAGAAATGGTTTCAAACTTAAAGCGAAGTTTTTTTTTCAGACTTTAATATTTCGGGAGATAGAAGAAAGGAGCGATATATCCGAATGAGCGATATAACGAGGCGCGATATAAAGAGGGGCTATTGTACTATATTTTGAACACTTTCATTTCCACACATGCATAATTGTCAAAACATTTGGTTACTATTATAATAACAAAAAACTCATGCGTAAAAATTTAAATTTTTAATGAAGAATTCAACTTTTACATAATTAGCTTAGAATCAGTTGAAAAGTAAGTTACATACACAGTCTAGCCTCATTATCACGACACCTGGAATGCACAACGCTCCGGATGTCACGTCACTTTTTCAAAGTCCCGATCTTATGCCGTATTATTTTAATATTCAGTGGCTCCTGATTTTACGACAGTTTTTTTGGTGCAACTGTTTTTTTGGACGACACTTCTAGCTACGCAGACTAGATCAAATATTTCTTTGCAACTGAAAAATTTTCAGTAAAATAATGAAAACACCTGAAAGTGTTTGTTGTAGGAACTTTGGACTCTGACAAGAGATTTGACCAGTCATGACACCTCAAGAATGGCGTTGGGCGAGTAGATAAGTTCTGAAAGGTACAGATTTCAAATTTTGACAAGATGAGGGACAATAGAAGGGAATTCAAAGCAGGTGGATTGTAATACTGGACGAGGGAAGCAGCAGACTAAGAGAAAGACCATAGCTATCTGAAGCTGTAGATGGTCACTACAAGCTTCTTCCATGAGAGAAAAAGAGATAAGAGCTCCCCATTAGATTGGAAAGGGACACACAACTCTAAAGTGGATAAAAGAATTTGAAAGAGTTTTTTCACTTCGAAAAGTGGGGCTAAGCTGTCAAAATCTAATCAAATTGGGAACAAAAGTGAGGAGTCTTGAACTGGTTTCTTTCTTGCTGATAGTTTCGAGAAAAGGAGGAGTAATAAAAATGTTACTCAAAAATTTAGCGACACTTAATTGGAAAGTATTTTAGAATCAAAAGGAATAAAAAAAGTGAAGGTTTTTTTTTAAAAATAAATTAGCATTAGTTTAATCTAATTAAAAACATATATAATGCTCTTAATTTCTTCATTAAATCTAATTTTGTTGTTAACTAATGTTTAATTACGAATGTTTAAACTATTCCGGTTATGACGTCGCTCCTGCTATGACGACACTTTGTTGACAGTCCCAAAGGTGTCGTGATAACGAGGTTCGACTGTATATTTGTACTTAAATGCTCACATTGAATAAATATTCTATATTAAACATAATTTTGATACATTTTATTCTGTTTTTCATGTTTTCTCACAAAATAGTTTCTCTAAAAATGTAGTTTTGGACACTTTCAGACACAAGTGTTCTGGACAGGATGGTAAAAACCATGGTTTTACCCTTGTTTTTACTGTAGTGTCCAAAATCTTGCCAACCCTGGACCCAATAGGTACAAACTGAAAGCTAGTTCAGTGTTAAATGTATGAAGTAGCTAAAAAAATAACTATATTTCAAAATTTTTTAAATATAAGTAACCCGGGCCTGCACCCAGTGTTACAATCCAGTGTGCAAAGGAACACAGTTCTCCAAAATATTTGGTTCATTATTGTAAAATTATGCAAATTTACATTAAACTGGTTTGAAACTGCTGAGCCAATTTTGGTTCTTAGAAGTATGGTTTTTTAAAAACATTAACAACTGAGTGTTGAAGTTTTAAATTGTAATTCTTAACAGATATTCTTAACCTTTAAGAAAAGTTCATGTGTGTTTGAGAAAAGATTTGTAACATTAATGTTTGCTAAAGTTGAATAAATACTTTAGTGCTTGAAAAGTAATAAGTGAGCTTATGAATGAGAAAAACATCCGACATAAGCTTTTTTCAGTTGCCTTTTCATCTATAAGCTCACTTATTTTGTGTTGAAATAGGTGTCTCTTGCTATCGCAAAACAGGTGTCTGCAGTAATCTGCAATTTTGTGCTTTTATATGTTATTTTATTAATGCTTGCTGTTTAATGCAGGTGCAATCTTCAGATTCATTAGAAGGAATTGCTGCTAGATACAACATAACACCATCGGAGTTAGTTACCTTGAACAAAATAAGTTCTCGCTTTGTGTTTCCGGGACAGGTAATTATGCAATTCTTAGATAATTTTTAGTTAGTTGGTAATTTTTTTTTAATTTCATTTTTGAAAATGTAATTTGAAACAAATTGCTAAATGAAAACGATCTATTGTGTAATTTAGTTTGATTTCCTGGTTTAATTTATATGTTTATGCATCTAATTTATATGCTTTAATTTGAAAACGTTCTGTGTTGCACTTTTCTGAAATATTTTAAATCAATGTTTTAAGAAAACTGTGGATAGCCATGGATTGTTTAGTCTACCATTTAAAGATGAAAAAGCTTTTATTTTAGTTAATATTTGATCAGTTTGTTTTATGAAATCTGAATATCTATAAAATAATTGCAAAAACAGTGTGAACATTATACATTTAAAAGGTATTTATTGTGCTTTTTTGAACTTTTTTTTTCACATTGGATGACTCCGTATAGCAATCTTATAGGAGTTATTTAAGTCAACATTGCAATTTTGGTTCAGTGCATTTGGAATTTCTGAAGAATCAGGATACATGTATAAAGGTACTTTTGGAAAAATCTGAATTTCCAGATTTTTGTGCTTCACAATAGCTTTTAAGGGAAATGAATACAAACTAGTGGGGGAGACTTTTTTTTGTTAGATTCTAACAAAATCATAGAAAATGAGTTATATATGTAACATTTTCAAGATTTTACCGTAGTATTTTTCCGGATTTTTGAACTTTTGTCGCAAACTTCAAAGTTTTAACCCTTTGAACTTTTATAATTCTGAGTTTTGGATTTATCCAATTTTTAAATCATTAGCACTTTTCTTATCCCAAAACATATCTACTGTCTCATCTTAATTATTTTCATGTATTATTCATGTCTGCAAAAATGCTGGCCCATGTGATAGTCGGGGCCCCTGAGTTACACTGAAAATGTCTATTATTTTTAACTGCTTCAACAATTATCATTTCCTGGCAATAAGTTTTTCCTTATTGACCTGCAATCTAGTAATACCCGAAATTGAGTATTTTTCTTACAAAGGGAAATGCTGGAATTTTTCAAACGCAATGTATTATAAACAAGTAAAAAATGGTATATAGAACATCAGGGAGATCGGTGGCAACTTCTATGTATTGCACATAATGTAGTGAAAGTAGCAGATTTGTGGGTTCACAAAATAATGTGTAATCAACTTGGGGAATATTCATTCTTTTATTTTTTGGAAGCAAATGAAATATTTTTAGATACTTCATTTTTCCAGTTGAAACTATTACTTTAAACAGTAATTTTCACTTAATATATTTTTGGCACCATATATTAGTCTATGGGTTGCTTTCGTGAAAAATTTTTGTGTATGAAAAGCGAGAATTTTTGGGACATTAGGAGCTGTTGTGGAAATGAAGAAGCACAGGAAGATGAGAACTTACTCAAAGTTGCTTGGTTTGTAACAAATTTAAATTTTGTATAAATGCATATTTTAATTGTTTAAAATATTGTTTGACTGATAAGAGTTAAAGTACTTAATGACATTTAGCTTAATTTATATATAAATATGTCTTCAAATTAAAAACTAAATAAATTAATAATTAAGTAAAATAAATACATAATAAATAAAATGTAGACAAATAAAAGTCATAGATAATTCAAAATTGTATCTTGTTCTTACCCTATGAAAAATTTGAAAAGATAGTTGGTAAGAAAGATAAGACATTGGAACTGTTATCAATGTTTTATGTTAAATGAAACCTCAATTTTGTTCAGCATTTTTTGTATGCTTATGATTTGTTATATGTTTTATTCACTTTAAATATTTATTTCATTTCAAATTGAGTAATAAAATGTAATCTTCTCTAAATTTTTTTAAAATGGTATTTAGATTGAAAAACTAGCCCCTCCCCCCCTTTCAGTGATTTGTGTAGCAGTTTATAAAGTTTTGAAATAACTATTGGTAGTTTCTGTCATATTTTGGAACTGATTGATGTCTGTTTTCTGGTGCATTTCTGTTAACCCGTTCGCACCCAGCGTCACGCGGACGCTACACAACAATTCCTCTCTTATCAGCCCAGCGGCACGTATCCGCTACGCGCTCTGATCGACGCTGACGTCCCAGCGTCACATATACGCTTTCTCGAAACGGAACGATTGAATTGATTATTTAAACAATAATAGATGGCGCTAAATGGCTATAACTTTTATCATATTCGAGTCACATGGTATTTGACCTTCATGTACACACTTTAGTTTCTTATTTGGACCTCTCAATGGGATAGATTTTTTTTATGTAAACAACAGTGAATCACTGCTCTGCGCATACGATTTATGAGGTCTCAATTGCTCTTGTTTATATCTTTGCTTCTCTTTTTTTGTTACGAGTAATTGAAAGAGATATACATCTAGCTGAATAAATTATAGGGGAGGGGAGGAAGGTTAAAATATTTTTGCGTATGTGTTTCAGACTTTTGGGATTCCCCGTTCGATGAGAGTACAGGAAGGATTTCAAGCGGCACTGAAGTTTATAATTATTTTTGAATCCTTTCTGATATAGTTCTTCTTTATTTATTCTTTTTTATTTGGAGACTGGAACATTGCAATAAAAATGGTTAGCGAAGTGAATGAAAGGGAATGTTTTCGAGAGAATTATGAAGCAATTTTGAACTTGTTGCGTGGGAATTTAACTAGTTTAAATTCGTTGACCTAAGTTGTTTTAATTAAAATTACATAAGGAACATATTTTTTTGCTACATTTCTTTTTCTTTGATTGCACACTCACGATGTCTAACTCTAACTTTGTTTTTGTGCACATATTATTTAACTTCGTGCACATAGTTAAAGTTTTAGTATTCTACTTATTTCACTCCCTTCTAATAATGTAATAGTCTTTATATTAACAATTAGTAATCAGTAGTACATTGTTTAAGCAAATTTAAAATTTCAAGTCATTATTTTGAAATGCTGATTTTATATGAATATTTTTGTTCAGTTAGGCTTAACTGCTGTAAATGCTTGGGCCGATGGCGGCGTTCCATTTCGGAACGTTCGGTCCCGTAGCTGCGCTTCGTTTTCCATGCGCTGGTCCTCAAGGGGTTAAACTTGTGAACATAATTATTGGAATCAGGATTGTTGCAATCATTATCCAACTTATTTTATTTTTGTGAATTTAATTATTGTTCTTCTCATATTATATTTAAAAAAAAAAAAAAAAAAGAAAGAAAGAAGAAATTTCAAAGAATTTGCTTTAAAGACAAATGACACCAGTAGAAGAGTACTGACGTGTTTGAAATATTTCATTTAAACTTGTCTAGTTATGTAAATATTTTAAGTAAAGTTTTCTGTTTATCTCTATGTTTGGAAATTACTTTAAAAAAAATATATATACAATAAGTGTTTCAGCATGTAATTGCAATTTTTTTTTTCATTGAAGGATAACTGTGATTTTTTTTCCAGATAATATATATTCCAGAGAAAAACAGTCTCCAAGCATTAGAGCAAATTATAAAAATCAGTGCGGCTGCAGTTGTATGTTAATTCGTTCATGCATTCTTTTTCTATAATTTTTTTTTTACTTTCTTTAGTTACAGTAATAACAAAATTATAGGAATATTATTCTGTGTTAAAATATTTTGTTCAAATTTTTCCAATAAGTTAAAAAAATAAATAAATAAAAAGCTGATTGAATCAACTGTATTCTTGAAGGAAAAAAAATCAAAATTTTCTTTTTAATCATTTGGTTTCAAACTATTTACACGTTACTTACAACTTATGTTTATGTGAAAATTAAAGTTTTTTGAACAAGTATTCTTTAAAAATTCTTTGCTAAACAAAGCACATTTTATATGTATTTTTTCCTTAAATTTAGTTTCTTCTTCAAAACTTGAGTTTTAGTTTTTGTTATAGAATTTCAATATATATCTGTAATAATGTTAAGCATATTTTATATCAGACATTGACAATCAAAAAATGATTCATTTAAGAGTAATAGTTGTTCATGCATTATTTAAATATTTAAAGTGTTTCATAACTTTTAAATTTGAATGAAAGCTTATTTTAAATATGCATGTTAACTGCAATTATTAAAGTTTTGTGTATTTGTTATGGAGATGTTCATACATGTATGAAAATTTTAAGAAATTTTTAATAATAGTAATGAGTTCTTTCAGAAAAAGAAAAGTTGCTATTTTGCTGAAATGGTACTTTAATAATATAGCAGAAAGGCTCTAATTTTGAATAGTTAGAGTGTCATTTGAAAATAAAAATCATAAATGTTAGAAATTAAAAAAAATAAATAAAAAAAAGTACCTTTTCATAGTGTTAATTACAATCATTGTATTATTTGTTAACAAATGTCTATTTGGCTACAAAACCTAAACAGACCAAAGTAGATGAAAGCATGATGTGACCATACGTTCAATTTTTTAAAGACAGTCCCCTTTTCTGGTTGACCGTCTCATTGTCTCTGCACATAGTTGCGGGATGCTGAAATGGCCCATTTTCTCAACAGATGAAAGCAAACACATGGCGCATTTCAGCCAAAAGTTGTTGGGAGAAATTATTTAAGCATAATTTGTTTCAAGAATCTCTATAGCAATGTAATAGCAATGTACCGTACATTGTAGCAATGTGATAGCAACATATCATTTGAATGTTTACATATGTGAAAACTTTTCACCGTAATGCACCAATGAAAGGAAATTTTGGTTTATGATTAATTTGATAATTGTCCAAAAAAAAAAAAAAAAGAGACAGTTGCAAATCATAGATCTGAAAACAATGTTGATTGTAAAAACAAATTGTATAAAAATCTGCCAGGAATTTTAATTGTATTAAAAATCAACTCTAAATATACTAGGGCAAAGTTTGCATTAAAAAAATGAATCTCCCTTTTTAATAGTTCATTTTTCTATTTTTCTGTATAAAGCAAATTAAAAAGTATATGACTTTCTTTTTTTTAAATACACATGCAGTAATCCCATTTTGAAATAAATAAATAAATAAATGCTCACTTTGTTAAAGCATAACATGAGCAATAAAAATTTAAAAAGGCAGAGTCTAATTGCTGTAAAATGTCCCCCACCCTCTTTAAAAAGAAGAGGGGTTAGCATGAATGATTTGGTTACAAGTACAGTAACATCTAGTAGATGATTTGGCTATCACCATTTTAGGGAAGATTTAGATAATATGAGTTTGAGTAAAAAGGTTTTAACTTAATGCTTTTCACGTGAAAGTAAAGTTTGTTGTATTTGCTTATCTTTATGAAAATATGTGTATATATTTAGAATATTGGGTTGTGTATATTTCATGATATTGTATTTAATCAAATCTTAAGGGTGAATCAAGTGATGTTGAAAGTCCAAAACCTGGACATGTTGAGCGAGTTCCATCTGTAGAAGATAAAATGAAGTCAGTTTCATGTGATCAAGTGCCGGAAATCAAAGCATTAACTACTGATCTTCCGAAAAATTCTGAAGATTTGTGCAAAGAATCTCTAAGAATAAATTCAAAATATGTCACAGATGGGGAAGTGAGTATTTTTTATAATTGTGTTTGTTAATTACAGTCATTACTGTGCAGACAAAATGATATTATATAATTAATGTTATTGGAGTATTAGCTCTATATGGTCAGCATTGAAAATGAATGCTAATTTGAATTTTATGCATTTGTATAATTAATTCTATTTTTATTTTATATATTAACTGCAATTATTTCAATTTTTGACGTTTTGAGTTGCTTTAGCCTTTTGAACGAACATTTGAGAGTGCATTTCTTTGCATTTAATTTTTCAAAAAATTTACTTTCTACATTGTTTTGTTTGTTTGTTCATGATCTATTTAGTTGCATTTACTGTGATGTTTTTTTAGTTTTTAATTTTTGGTAATTTGTTGCAGGGAGTGGTTAGTGGGGTACTTATTGTGACTACGAATCATGTGATGTTTGATCCTAATGTCTCTGATCCATTAGTGATTGAATATGGAATGGATAAATATGGTGTTGAAGCCCCGATGAGTTGCATAGTTAGAGCTGCTTTATATACAGATATTTTTCGTATAAGGCATGATGCAAAGTTAGTTTTTTTTTACTTATTTATTTTATCTAGTTTCAACTAAAGACTCAATGACATATTTTATTTTTAGTACTAAAGAACATTTTTTAAATTGTTGCTTATAAAAGTGAAGTTTTTAAAAAATATTTGTATGTCTTTGAGTTTGAGGTTGCTTCATTTAATACTAATGTTTAATATTCATCAACCCAAAAGATCAAAAATATCTTATTGATGATGCTCTTATTATTTATTTGCAGCAGTTCTTGATATTAGTGTATGAATTCAGTTTAATGTCATGCATAGAATTTTTGGAATTAATTTTCATTTTAGAATTTTGATTTGTATTATTTTTGTTATAAATATTGGTAACATTTTTAAAAATAAATATAAAAAATAAATGCAATGTTGGTAAAATATCTATTCAAAATATGTATTTTAACCATTGAATTTATTTCTGACAAGTTAAAAGTTTTCACAATCAAGGATTTCATTTAAAAATTTTTTTTCTGTAATTTAAAAAGTTTCATTTTCCGATTTTTAATTTGTATACTATATAGTGTTACAGAAACCAGCAGTAGAAAAACTTCATTTTGATTGTATATGATATTACATCTTCACAATTTGAAAAGACTACGAATTTAAAAACTGGAAATTAAAAATTAAAATCTGTGTAATTAAATTTATTTAATCTGTAGCTGTTGTGTTCAAATTAATCTTTTCTTAATTTACCATGCAAAAAGAATTTTTAAATGTTTTCAGTAATATTTTTTGGCATGTAGTCTTTTTTGTAATTTGATATAATGAAACAGATATATTATTCTATGCTAATGGCAAATTTCAAAATTTCATGAACATACTAACATTAATTCCTTTTTTTTAAATTTCAGCTCTGACAAGAATTCTAATTTATACCATTCTAAAAACTTGCCAATGAAGAAAAGTAAATCCCATAATGACAAATTAACCAAAAATGATAAATCCAAACAAGGCCGAAGATACAGCTCTGCTGAACTTGCAAGCAGGCGTTCAGACTTTGGTATTGCAGTTAGTAAATCATTTCAAGACAGTTTGTCAAAGATTAGTGAAAGTACTGGCCAAGAAGAAGAAGAGAGTGAAAGTAGTTCACCTAATAAATCTTCCCTACCAATTGCTATTCAATCTTCTACTCCTGTTACTACATCTGAGGAACTTAAAGATAACCAAAAAGCACTTCTTTCTAATTCTTCATCTTTTGACTCAGATGTAGATCCTCCTTCAAGAAAAGCATCTATTTCTGATGAAGATATTCTAGGCTCAAGTTCAGAGTCTCATTCTCCGAAAAAGAAATCTAATTTTGAGAAGACTAAGCATAAGCTTCATAAAGGTTTGAAAAAGTTATCTATCACTGATAGTTTGTTTTCTCATCCTCCTGGGGGAGGGCGCAGAATGTCTCTACCAGCCTTCAGCTCACTTCCTGACTTCAAACTTAAGAGTCCTAGTGCAAAGAGTCCACCCGTTGAAAAGCCCAAACCTGTTGTAAATCAAGAGAAACCCGTTGCTCCTGCATATGTAAATATGGTTGATGAAAAACCAGAACTTTTTGCACCTCTTGATAGTAAGTGTTTTGATTTCATTTTCATATTAGGCATACAGCAGTTAATATCAAATTCAGTGTGTTAAATTTTAGTTAAGTGTAAATGCTCTGAAGCCCTTGGTCTGGATTAATTATGTGTTAATATTTTTCTTGGTAATGTGATACAAATATATTGTTAGACATTAAAATATAAGTGCCACAAAAGTATCAACAGACTGAAATTTGGTTAATGTATTGTATCTTTCATACTGCATACCTACCAACTTTACTGGTTTTTACGGAAGATTCCTGGATTTTAATAATTTCTTTTGATTGTGTATGTGATGTAAGGAACATTTGGTTGTACTAAAAAGATAATAAAAAATCCATATTCTTCCCCAAATAACAATGAAAAATCCATCATAATCATCTCTTGGTTTTTTAAATCATCTACTGAATTTTTCCCCAATAGATGTTGGAAGGTATATAACATTGTATTTTTTAAACTTAAAATAGAGGCACATAAAAAAATTTCTGAACGTGAAAATTTTGAATGTTTATAAATCTCTTTACTTGATCTATAAAGCATTTTAAAAAGTTTTAATATAAATAAATGAGTTTCCTTTCCATTTTGAATTTTGTGTTTTTTGTCTATAGGTTTGAGCATCTTGGTCATCATATAATTGAACTTTTGGAGATTAATAACCAGTAGATGTTTGCTAAATTTTGCTTTTTAGTTATTAGTCTATTTTGAAGACTTGGAATGGGGCTTAGTATAATAGATCTTTAGTCATTGTGCTTGGTTCTGTTGAGCTCCTCTTCTCATTTTCCTTTCCTACGATTTTGATTCTTTTCATTTTAACTAGTTGAGTGTTTTCTTTACCAGTCAAGGAAAAAAAAAAGGTATATTTTTGATATAGAGATGAAGTTGTAAACTGCAAATCACTGCAAATTAAAATAAAATTATTATATTTTTAATTTTTAACTAATGTGCTCTTTCAAATTTCCCCCTTTAAACCTGGCATGGAATATTAGTGGAGGCTATGGGTTTGTATATGTTTAGTTTTGAAATAATTGTATTAAGCATTTTAAGGGGCCATTCATTAATTACATAAGGGTCCCGAGGGGTAAGGGAAATTGGAAAAATCTCTACATACCCTTACTTTTGGTTTGAAATTCATTGTTAAGTAATATTTCCCAAGTCGACATTTTATTTTAGAAATCGCGCAGTCAAGTGGTTTGGCAGAGATATTTCATTTACGTCTAAAAGTTAAGAAACGTTAAGAAACTCACTACAATATAAATTCATTTCTTATAACAAACTCTTGGTCAAAATTCATTCTTATGGATTTTTAACGATTAAAAGACTTGTAAAACTGAGTTTTGCTACTTACAAGAGTACGTTAAAGAATAACAAAAATTAATTTGGTGTCTTTTGGGTAAGAAGTTTTTAAAATCCCATAAAACAAACCTTTTTCCTAATTCACTAAAATTTGGGCTCTCTAAGATGGGGGCTCTAGTTAGCAATAAGTGTACATAATTTCATGTTTCTGAACCTTACTGTTTTCCTAAAATGGGACACAATCAAACATCTTTTTTTATTATATGCATAGTACATTTTAGAGTCTTATTTTTAGTTGCATCATATTCATGACTGCTGCTCTCAAATAAAATACTAGTTCTGTAACTGTCCCTATTTTTTTTTTTTTTTTTTTTTGACTAGTTTTCCATCATTAAATGATTTTTCACATTAATTTAAACAAAATTTTCCAAAGCTATACTTTATTATTCACTGTAGGAAAATTGATTGCTAGAAATGTCTGGTCTTGTTGAAGTAAATTTGTATCAAGTTAGTAAAAATAAGAGAATTTAGTTCATGGTAACACAACTGAATAGGTTAACAAACACTGACGCACTGATACAAATATTTTTGTAATGAATAAAGTTGTTTAGAAACTTTAGTATTTTTTATACAGTATAACTTCAATTTGACGATGCCCGATGTAACAATTTCTTCAATTTAATGATACCTTTCACTGGTTCGGATTTAACTGCATTAAATGTATATGCTCCTCGATTTGACGGTATCCTTGATTTAATGATAACTTTTTCAGTCGCTTGAAAATCGTTAAATCAGGGTTATTCTGTGTGTATAAAACATTTTTGGAGCTTTTTTTTTTGTTTGATTATTGATTTTGTATTTATTTCAGAATTAATTCCTAGACCAGCAACATCATTTTGTGATACACCTCTCTACTTATGTTTAAGAATGGGTGAACCAATTGAAAAGTCCGTTATTCGTACTAATCCTGTTGTACATTTTGGGCAGAAGACAAAACCAGAATATTGGTTCAGTATTCCAAAAGACAAGTAGGTTTTTATTAAAATATAGTTACAACTTTCAATTTTTTTGGTAGTTAAAATGTTTTTTCTAAAAGCCATATGCATGCTTATAAATGTATACTTTTAATGTCTGCCAGTGTTGCTATGGAATTGAAAAACATCCAGTTAGGATGAGTCTATCTAAATGAAGGGGAAAAGTAAAAATTTGATGGTTGAGTTTTTCTTATTTAAGTGTGATTCTGCTTAATTTAGAGGTTAACTCACATCTGCAAAAGCGGGCATCCCTGAAAACTGACAGATGCATCCATTTCCACCTGTAAACCTCATGTTAGCTTTTCTATCTCATTGGTGGTTAGACTGTAAGTGTATTCTTCTTTTTACTGGTTACATTTTAATTTTTAATAAATAAATGAAATAAGATATTTTTTCTTTGATAGATAGTTTTGTGATGGAAAACAACTCTTTTTAAAGCTCTTTTTTTTTTTGCTATTCATAAAGCATGAGTTTATTCTGAGTGGCACTAATTTGTTAAATTGGCATGATTGATATGTCTGTTTATTTTAAATGAAATTATTGCTTGAAAATCTTCTGCTTTTCAGCAGTTCTGTGTTTAAAAAATGTTAATTTTGATTACGTTTGGTCCCTGTAATTAAAACTTCATGTGTGAATCTGAATTGTTGAAGGTATTATGAGGAGATTCAAAACTCAAAAATATGAAAGCTAATCAGGATTGTGGCTTCGTACACTCTTAAATCTAGTTCTTTGCAGCAGTGGTATAATCAAATTTTTTGTGTTAACTCAAGTACCCTCTCACCCTTGCTTTAGTTTTTTTAGGTTAATTTATGTACAATTGAGGTTTTAAAGATATTTTTTAATTTTCTAGCATGTAAATTTATTAAGTTGCAATTGGGGCTTTCTTACTATATTGAATAATAAGTTAATTTATTGCATTTAGAATGCTGTAAATTAGATAGTTTTAAATACATCTTTATAACTTGTAATGTAACTTGCATTTAGTTTGGTTCTATTTATTTCATTCGTTCAGCAACCTTGGTTTTTGTTTTGAAGAGTCCTGAAAAGTCCTTGAAAGTTTCCGACTTTTATTTTGCTAATAGTGTGCATACACTGTTCAGATCCTTGTGCTAATCTAAAGAAATGTGTAAACTTGATTTGAACTCGCCGTGCTTTATTTCCAAACCAACAGTGTTGGCAGAAATATTTATTTTCAACTTAATAATTTTATTTGTAAACAACAACATTGTATTATGTTTTTGATTTTCGGTTGTTCATTATAAGATTTTTATCATTTTAAATTATCAGTGTGGACAGTCTTTATTGTTTCTTTCTACGTTGGTGCCCAGAAAAGTATGGTGATATCGATAAGATAAATTTCGAGGAACTTGGCTTCTTCCCTATTGAGCCAGAATATAAAGAGGAATCAGAAGGAAAAGGATCTCATCCTAATCGCCGTGCTAGTTGGGCATTTCCATGGAGAAGGAAATCTAAAGATGTTGGTGAATCGCAATCAACTTCCAGTCTGGAAGATTGGGAGGTACAGAATTTAAACAAAAATACTTAACACATTAAAGTAGAATGTCAAAAATCCGAACTAGTTGGGAGCCAAGATAGTTCAAATTTCAAAAATAACCGAGAAAATACCATGTAGGGTAATAGCATGCCATTAAATTAAATAAAATGGTTGTACAACATGCATGTATGCAACGCTACTATAAATGTAATATGTAATTACAAATTTTATCAAAATTTAACAAAAATTCTCTCATTGTTTACTGAATATAAGGGAAAATTTATTAGAGCTTCGTAGAAGTGCGTTTGTATTCTCAACGTTTGGATTTTTGAGTTCTACTGCATAAAATTAAAAAAGTTCTTTTTCTTTCAATTTTCAAAATGGAATCTTTAAAAATATTGCTAATATAAACTTTCCCCCTTTTTACCCTTGTACATACAGCGGAACTTGCTTGTAACAAGCCCTGATTTAATGAGAACCTGCATTCAACGTGGAAATGGGGACATATTTGGTTGGCACAATGTTAAGTCAATGGGAGTGTAACTCACTTTTAATGAGTAAATTGCAGTTTTAACAAGCAATATTTTTATAATTTACAAAACCTCTCTAGTTTGGCTAATCCTTTCATGGAAAACATCCTTGATCATTCTGAAGTCAACCAAAAATTGATTAATGATGAGTCGAAATTCCTGTGCATAAGTGACAATGGCCTTTTCTTTGTCTTATTTTTCAGAGTGTACTTCTTCTAAGTTTATTGTTTTTTTTTTCTTACATGCATATATATCTATGCATGTGTGTGTGTGTACACACATATATTAAATGAATGTTGCTAGTTTTACTTAAGAAAATTAAGTTATCTTAGGGATTGCATTAGCAAAGTTAATATTTTCTTATGCAATACTGAACAAAAAAGTAATATTTAAACAAAAACAGAAAGCCGTCAAGTGTAAGTACTTTAAAATTTTGAATACATAATTTTGTACTTAAAATTTCAAAAATATCAATTTCTCCTAGCAAAAACACATTTCTTCCAAAAAAAAAAAAAAAAAAAAAAATCTGGGAGTGGGAAAGAATGTTGTTTTCTCCAAAAATTTCCATTTTTTCCCATGATCATTCCCATCTCTATGTGTGTACATATTAATTTTTGTCAGTTTTGTTTATATTTTTTGTTTGGAACTTCAACATCACATCAAAACATGCTTTTAAAGCATGTAAAATGTAGCAGGTTCTTTTATATATTTATTACTACTCTTATTATTTGTTGGCTTTCTTATGATATCAATATATTTTATTCTGAATATAGAAAAAGTTGTTTGTTTCTCCAAAAAATTTGAAAAAATTCCCTTAGCTTTCTGAAATAATTCAATTACAGTACAATTCGCATCAATCAGTTTATCAGTTTTGTTAACTTGTTTTTAATAATTGGTACAATTTTACCAAATATTACTTTGTATCAACATATTTCATTGCATTTCTTAAAAGTAGATACAGTTAAATCTCATTACAGCAAATACTAATACAAAGAAATATCCATTTCAACTAAATATTCATATCAACAAAATAAATGTTAGACATCTTTTAATTGCTTAGATTCCATCCATTACAATGAAACTCTCAATACAAGTAACAAAATTTGCGTTCCCATGAAGTTCATTGTTATGGGATTTCACTGTACATCTTTTAGAGCCCAAAAGCATTATGTAAAAATTGAAATATTGTTGAAGTGAGAATATGAATTTCTGAATATGAATTAATAGGGTCTTGAAGTGTATGAAATAGCATTAGTTTCTGAAAATTGAGATCATCATTAAAAAGGAAGAACATTAAACAGAGTTTTATATACATAAATATGAAATTTTATCTGCAATGACAAATGTTAATTTGCTTAATAATTTTATACTGTAGCTTAATTTTAAATCTCAAACTGATTTTTCTGTAGTTATGCAATGAAAAAAAAAAAAAAAAAAACATTACATTTTTACATTTTCTCTAAATGTTTCTGCTTTGTAAAATGGTTTGTGGAAAATTCATCTTTGAATTTTTTTATGAGAATATTAAAGTCTTGATGATTTCTTATGTGTTTTTGATTAATTTTGATTTTAGCTCTTAGATTGCTTAAGAATTGATGCGGCGATTGTGCATCCGCCTGAACTACTTACTCCTTCAACTATTTTGAATGATGATCAGCTGTTAGAAGTAATGCCTTCTTTCTTTCTGTGTTTGAATTAGGGGTGCGACATCAATATCGATGTTTTGGAAACATCGATGTTTTTGTTAAAAAATAGATGTTTTATTTTCGATGTTTTCGGAACATCGATGTTTTGGTTTCGATGTTTTCTCGATGTTGATATTTTTTGTATTATAATTAAAAAATATAGTAAAATTTGCTCCAATTTTCTCACTAGGTAATTAAATTTACGTATGGAATTGCTCCAAAAATTTCATTTGTTTGTGCACATTTAAAAATATAGACTTTTCTGTGTAAAGGATGATTTTTTGGGAAGATCACTACAAGATGGTAAAAGATAACTTGAGGGTGAGGAAGATGTCAAAGCTCGACACTGGAAGAACTCGACACTGGTAGTCTGTTGCCTGTTCTTGCAGTCGATTCTAAGACTCCAATTCTTAAACTAAAGGAGAATCCTATATATTATTACAGTGAATATTATAACCGAACAAATTCAGAACTGTTAACAGTTGTGTCGAAGTATTTGATAGTGATAGCTACTTTTGTTTCACCGGAAAGAGTTTTCTCTCTGCCTGGTGGAATAATCAGCGAAAAGAGAAATGCGCTTAAACACCAAATATTGGGGGTTACTTATCGTCTACCCAGGGGCGGATGCAGACTAACATTTTTAGGGGGCTCATGCTAAAGAGTGACCCTCACCCCTCCTCCATGAATAAACTTATGGTTTTTGGTAAGAAAAATTTCTGAAACTGCTTAGGTGTTTAAAAAATACCACATCGACCAGGGATATGGCACCTAATAGGACAAAAAATAGGAATAAATTTTATAAACAATTAAAAGAAGTAGTATTTCAAGTATTTGCTTGTAAAAATAATTCAAAACCTGAAACAAAAACTGAAATCATTTACATTTTATCCATAATGTGTTTGAATACAATGCGAACGGATAATATTGTCGACGTTTTAGGGGGGGGGGAGGGATCATGGACCCCTATGACCCTCTCCTTGTATCTGCCACTGCCTAGGTGGGCATCCCTGTGAGAACCTATGTATAATGAGGTTTTTGCGCTAACACGACACTCAAAGTTTACATTTCTTGCACGATAATAAATCCTAAACACTGATTTAAACTAATAAACTATTTACAGCACATTTAAAAATAAACTCAGCACGACTAAAAAACTGAGCTATCTAAAAATTACAACAAAAAGAAATTTAATCTATAGAGATTTTACAGAAAAATAAAAACATTTACGGACTCAAATGTTTTATCGATTGAAGCGATGCCTGAAGCTTTGGATATGGTTTTACAAAAACTATCCTTGATTAAATTTGTTGCTTATAAAAGCAAATGGGCGTCAGACACTTCTTTATTACTTTTCATTATTACTGGCTCCTGAACTCAGCGCCGCAGGCTGACTGTCTCGAGTAAAGCTATTTTTACTATCTACATATTTTAAATACATATGCTATAAATAGAAAAGTGACAGTTAATCCCCCCCCCCCCACCCCCACCCCCAAAAAAAAATCGAGAACTATTTACTGTTTCTTATTATAGTTTCAGTCCGGGTTTTTTTTTTCAAGCAGTCATTTTCACTACTCAAATGCAATGAATCTTGAAACATATAACAAAGTATTGTCGCAGATTTTGATGGGAGGAGGCGGTCATGATCCCCCCCTCCTCCTCGTTGTATACACTTACGGTTTCGATCAAGTTTTTTATTTTTTTTGTGCAAACATTCAAATACTGCTGCGGGTTGGGGGGGGGGGGGGTTGTTATGATCCCCTCACTCGTATCCGTCACTGCGTCTACTCTCAACAAGCCGTCCCCCCAACTACTCACAATTTATGTTTAACTTTTTTGCACTAACAGTTCAAAACATATTTCTTGCTTTAAATAATAATTGTCAGAATTAATTTTGTACTTTTAATATAATTTGCACAACTCTTTCTCATCATACAACTGACTGTAAGTGCTATGATATATTTTTTTCGCAGATTTAACTAGTTTGTATTAATTGTTGCATGTCTTATCATTTTTTTGTCTTATTATAGTACCGAGATGTTGCGAAATTATTCCTATTAAATTGTATTTATGATTTGCAGTTCAGTAGTTTCAATATATTCATGGGGTTCGTATTCTTTTGTATTGCTTAAATTAGACGCAATGCCGTGATCCATTCAGAAACATTTGTTAGAGATTATCATCTATGTAATTTTTGTAGTGTAGTATACTAAAAAATGTATGTTAAATATTGACAAAAAGATCGATATTTTAAAACATCGATGTTCAGAAACATCGATGTTTTTTGGTCGATGTATCAATACCATCGATGTTTTAATTTCCAACATTGATGTTCTGAAACATTGATGTTTTGCCATCGATGTTGCACCACTAGTTTGAATCTGTAGGTCAGGGTTTCCCGACATGTTTACCCTTTTGACTTAGTTCTTGGGAACCTTAATCTTTGCATGCTGAAATTTCCTTAAATTATTTTTTATTATTGTGAATGCTTTGTACTAAATAATAATCAATAAAAAGAAATCCCTTTTATTGAAGCAATTAAAGGCAGCGTTAGACTGCAAGGTTTTTAATGATTACCCTAGTTTAATTCTTTTATGAAAGTTTGGATCACTTAATAGACTCAAATCTTAAAATTACTCAAAATCCACTTTTTAATTGTTTCTAAGAGCAATGAAAAATAATTGCAATAATGAAGTTAATTTTGGTGATAAAAGTGAACTAACTAAATTCAAGGCTAAACCTTAGTAATGTGGATTATGCTCTTAAACTGATGACTTGACTTAAATCAAAGATATGCATTATTTGAAAACATGCATTATTTGAAATGATTGAAGTGATCAAAATCCACTAATATATGCTTACTTAAGCCTTAAAATTAAATTGTTAATTTTATTAACAAAAGTAAATTTACAAATACTATCATTTTTCATTATTTCTGGCAACAATTAAAAAACAACTATGTCACTTCTGTCACACAAAAAGGTTGTTGATCAGGAATTCAAATCGCATAAAAAGTTCACTTCAAAACAGAGGAAAAAAAAATAAATCATGCAGAAAGCTAATAAAAAAGCATCTATTTAATCCACGTTGAAAAATTTGTTGCAGGAAGTGTTAATTTTAAGACAAAGTATCGGTGCTTACTTATTAATTAATATTTAGTCACGTAACGTTCGAAAAAAAACTAATAGTCTTCACCGTGACAAACCTAACTTCAGATTTGCATTCCTCATGGTTACATTCATCACACATCATATTTTCAAGAAAAATTCATTTCTGCTACATTATAAGCAAAATAAGTTTTATTCTCCATGAAAAATAAAGTTAAGGAATGAAAATAATGCATAGCATTATTTTTACAGTAATATCTACCTAAACTTTAGAGAAATTGAAAGCAGAAATTTCATGATGCAAATTGAAGGTTGCAAAAATTTTACGTTCGTCACACTACAGTAATTTAGTTTTAAAAACCAATTCATGTGATTAATGCTGTGTTTTAATGCATGAATATTATACAGAAATTTTATTCTTTCACAAAATTCTGCAAAACCACAAGTAACTGATTATTAGACATTTAAAACTCATGTTATGCAACAAAACAGAGTCTCTGAGTGTTACGCTCATCACTATGGAATGACCCAGTTATATTTCAAATGGAAAATTTGTGTAGTTCATTGAAAAATGCCAAAGTTATGGAATGTTTGCAAGTAGCCTCATTCATTTTCTATTTAATTTTTTTTTTGTAGTATGATCTTTTTTTTAATTTACAATCATGATAGGCTGATGTTCTAATTTTTATAATACTGAAAAAATAATGTTTGGATTTGAAAAATATATCTTTATTTTCAGTGTTAATACTTTACATCAAATATGAGGTAGATGTTAAAAACTTAAAGATTTATAATGTGAAGCATTTAAATACTAATTAGTATGCATACTTTACATTTCTAATAATTTAAAGACATTTCCTATTTTTCTAAGAAATTGATTAACGTCGACAAGAAAAAACAGCAACTTATTATACCAAAGTATGAGTTTGAAACCAGTTAAATATTTTTATTACCAGTTATATGTATGTAAATAATGTAAAAGCTGTTTAAAATGCTCATTTTTTTCTTTCTCTCTTTTTAGATTAGCAAAAGTTTGCCTCCTAGGGCTATGAATTCATGGACTCTTATTTATGGCAGTGCATCTCATGGCTTCAGTCTCAAGACCATGTATCGTGAAATGGCTAAATATGATTGTCCAATTCTTATTGTTATAGAAAATCGGAATAGTATTGTAAGTTAATTTTTGATTTAAAATTGAAAGCTTTCTTTTGAATGTTGGGGGGGGGGGAGGATGTAAAGATAACATAATATAAATACTTAGTTATTTATAAATGTATTTAGTATAATGCTGTACTAAATCTACAGAGAAAAATTTGTTAATTCATTGAGAGTAATTCACAAAGAAGGGGTACAAGCATTTTTCAATCAATAGAAATTTTGCAGCATATCGTCGTCTCAGAGCATCATTAGGATATCTTAGTGTTATTCCTGGGATTAGATGGATTACTGTTGCTCTGAGGCGATAATATTTGAACAGTTTAAAAAAAAAAAAATTGCAAAAATTTAAAATGCAATGAAATGAAGTGAATAGTTACATTTCAAAAGACTAATCAACATGAAAATTTGTTGGATGAAATAAATTCATTAATTTTTTGATAAAAGGTATTAAAGTGAGAGAGAGAGCATATTGGGAGAAATAATCTGTTGTTTTCGTTCAACTCGAGATCATTACACCTTTTTATGTTATGCAGCATTAATGAGATGCAAATTATTATCAAAGTATTTATCAGACACACCAATTCTCCTGCTTTAGTGATCAAACTCTGGCCTCCTGCCACCCAAGAAACTTCTCCTACTTTTTATGGAATTAGTCAAAAGGGCTTTATTCTTACGTTCATCTCCGTAGCAAGAATTTAAAGAATCTAATGAGTGACTGTTAAAGTAATGGAATCAGATGTTTGTTAAATTTAGTCAATATGATTTTTGGAAAGTGCTAAATTGTGTAGCTACAGTAGCAACTTTAAACAAGCACCCTTTGAATAGTGGCATACATTGACTTCGGTGCCCCCCCCCCCCACAAGATTGATAAGTGCACCCCCATTAGAATTTTTTTAAAAAATAATTGTAACATAGTGTTATTTTTTCAGAGCTTGTGCCCTCACACCTCTTGAAATTCCTCCCCTCCCCTTTACAGGCGTTTTGGGAGTGCTATGTACGCCGCTGACCCTGATATTAAATTTTGTTTCAAAAATTTGTTACTTGTTCCTATTTTATAACAAATTTTAGTACTTCTGTTTTTCACGTGGGGGGGGGGAGTTGACAGGGTTCTTATCGCTCAGATGTACTAAAGACTCTCTCCCAAAGCAAAATGAATCCACTCTATCTCTCTATTTT
The DNA here is from genome assembly GCF_026930045.1 of Uloborus diversus. Lineage (NCBI taxonomy): Eukaryota > Metazoa > Arthropoda > Arachnida > Araneae > Uloboridae > Uloborus > Uloborus diversus. Next base: position 170,919,575 of record NC_072731.1, read on the forward strand.
AAAATATATTAGGTGGGATGAGCACTTGCTAAAACACATACCTTCCCTCTTAGTTTTTTGCTCTCACGACAGACCTGAGAAATTTAATATTATCATTATCTTAACTGGGATTCTTACATAACTTAAAAATTTGGCTGAGACAGGCAGCAAATAGAACGAATGTGGTAGCCCCAACACTCAAAAAAAGTTCTGAGCAAATGGCAAAACTTTGAGATCCTAAATTTATTGATTGCTTGTACTTGTATTTGTAGTCGTAAATGTAAGCAGTTTGTTTTCGCTATTTGTTGTAATTTTATTTTCCTGATGCAACTCTAATTCTTGAATATCTCAGATATTGTTTTGATTAATTCAGAAAATAAGTGAATTTAACTGGAAATTTGTGACTAAAAAATGTTATGTTTAACCTAATTTAAAAACAAGAGAGCTCAGAATTTTTTTTTTTTTTTTTTTTTTTTGGGGGGGGGGGGAATTTTGCGCCATTGAGCTTGGGAGGGATGGGCAGCCCTGCAGAGCAACATTAACACATCTAATCCCATTAATAACACTAAGATATCCTACTTTTGCTCTGAGGCGACAATCAATATTCAAATATAAGGAACTATTGTGTATCTTAATATGAAGCATCAGCTTTCTAAAAAGTTTTCTTGTGTTTGAAAATCAATGATTTGTACATGCTGCGAGCGTGACAGTACGGTTTGGCCCACAGCATGTACAAATAATTATTTTTTTAGTACCAAATTTTTTGTTAGAAAGTTCATACTTCATATTATGATACATAAAAGTGCCTTACCTTCAAATATATTACAGATGAAAGCCTAAGTTTAAAATAGCGGAAATACAAATTTATGCGTAAAAAAGTTTTATTTGTACAAATGGGTTTCTATCATTTAAAGAACAATAAAATGCAGTGCTGTCACTATGTGGGGGAGGGGGGTTCGCCTAGGGTGTTGCCCGCCTGGAGGTGACACTCAAAATTTAATTGCAAGTTTTTGAAAAATATAGCTATAATGCATTTTTAAGATTGAAAATCTTTCGGGGGAGCACCCTCAGTCACCCTCTTTCCCTTCCTACAATATAGAGCAAATACTATACTCAGGATCAGATTCATATTGTCAATATTTAGACCTTGTTGGGACTTCTTATATGAAAAAAACTGAATCCCATTATCTTTCCCTGTGTTTGAGATACATTTGAAATAGTTAAGGGACCATCAATTCATGCGCCCCCCTTACTTCTTTGACCTCTTGATAGCCTGCACATTTGCGTCTAGGGCAAGTTATATAAAAAGCTTTTATGGTTTTTATTTATCTTTTGTACTTTTTTTCCCTTAAAATTTTGTAAAAACACAAATGTAGTAGTATCTAAAAATTGTATGAATTTCATGTTTTCATGTTTATATAGGATATAAAAAATTCTTTTTTTTTTGCATTTGTAGAGGTGTGTGGGGAGGGGGGGGGGGTGACATCACAAATTAGAGCCCCAGGTATCATCCATACTAGGTACGCCACTGTAAAAGGTTTATATGTAAAATTCACAACTTTCCAAAATCATTCAGAATCCTGATGTGCTCATGTTTTTTTTTTTTTCCGTTTCTTTGGATAATGTTGTCAACTTACATTGAAAGAATTTCATAATTTTTACATTCATATAATATCATGGAAAAGGGGGTTTTTACCAAACAAATTTTTTTGAAACATTTATATGGTCTATCAAATTTGGTTTCATGTGTATTTATTCTGTTGATTTTTGTTACAATAGATTATCTAAATGGAGGGAGGGGATTGTTCTTGCAAAACGCAATATTGTTTAATAATAAATGAATTTTTCAATAACTGCCATAAACACCCAATGAGTTCGTACAAATTTACAGTCATACTAATATCATTTCACAAGCAAAATTGAAATAGTAATAATAACTGCAATATTATTTTTGTCACTAAAAAATAAATAAATAATGGAACGCATTTCATTGGATAAAAAATTTCAAAGGGGGTTTGAACACTGTAAACCACTCCCTTGCATACAGCCCTGGCTGAAGGTTTTATTAAAATGACTATAAGCTTTTGTTTAAATTACATTTTATCAAAAAATTCAAAGAGAAATATTTATAACCAATTGCCTTCCAAATGAAGATAGTTTCTATTTTTATCCTAAATAAATGTTCCTAGCACACCTGATTGGTGAATTAATTTTACAGTAATATTTGCATTATTCCGTCAAGAGCAAAATTTTGTGCATAGTGTAATTAATCGATGTATTTCAGATTTTTGGAGCATATTTAACATCTCCTCTGAAAATGAGCGATCATTTCTATGGAACCGGTGAATCATTTCTATTTACTTTTCATCCAGAATATAAGGTACTATTATGTCACATTTCAATTAGTCAGTTTTTAGGTTATCTCCTGTGAAGTTACATTTGTGCTCAATATATTTCAGGTTTATCACTGGTCTGGAGAAAATGAATATTTTATTAAAGGCAATGTTGACAGCTTTATGGTTGGATCTTCTGAGTAAGTATCCCATATTTTTAGCTTTTCATCTGTGTTTAGTGTTTTTTTTCCCTGTAAATGAAGGGGGGGGGGGGAGAGGAGTTTTCAGGGTCAAAAAATTCACTTTTTTTTACGAATTTTTACTTTCTTTTACAAAAAAGGAAGTAGTGTATTTGCGAAATTTTTTTCACTCAGATCGGCCTTAATTTCCATTTTTCTTACCCCCGAATAAAAGTTGAGTTTTTTTTCGACCCGACCACACGTGGATATATGCCTAGGAACCTACAGACACTCGAAATATCCATTTTGACGACCAACGAGTTGATTACCATGAATTTTCTCGTGACGTCCGTATGTATGTGTGTATGTGTCTTTCATAACTCAAAAACGGTATATGTCCTAGAAAGTTGAAATTTGGTACGTAGACTCCTAGTGGGGCCTAGTTGTGCACCTTCTCTTTTGGTTGCATTTGTATGTTCCTAAGGGGGTCTTTTGCCCCTTTTTGGGGGGAAATTATTGTTAATTTCAATGTAAACTCAAGTGGTGTTATAATTTGTCGTTCACTTGGCAATGTATCGCCAGTGTTTTTTTCGCCAAGTTTTGTTGCCAACTTTGGCGATTTTTTTTTTTAAAATCAGATTTCAATTTAGCCACTGTTGGTGATATTTAGAGAGTAAACAATTGAATCACATTAAAACTGCCAATAATGGAGAAATGACATAAAATTGGAGTAAAAGGAAGTCATGTGAAGCACACCTCAGCTTGTTTTTTAGAAAATAGTTCGATTAAATTTATTAACTTTTGTGCATTATTATGTATGATTTTAAGAATCTTACTAATATTATATATGCGAAAGTTTGTCTGTATGGATGTATGGATGTTTGTTACTCTTTCACGCAAAAACTACTGAACGGATTTTGATGAAACTTTACAATAATATAGCTTATGCATCAGAATAACACATAGGGTAGTTTTCGTCCCGTTATGGGGGGCAAAACCCCCTTAGGGGGGCAATAAAACACAATTTTTGTATAAATTCTCTAATATTGGGATGAAAAAATACTTGCACATATTTACATTATATGTCCATCGAAAGCTCTGATTTTTCTGCTGAAGATGGCACCTGTTCAAAATTTCTAAGTAGAATAAAAAACGAGTTATGAGCTTTTTAGATCAATGTTCGAAGGCTTTCCTCAACTTAATACAGTATTTAGTGTATCATCTCAACTCCCTGTCGATAGCGACAATTGTTGTATTGTTGACTTTCTTTGCTTTTCGTGATTGTTCAAGGCTTTTCTCAAGTCAAATCTTGAAGTAAGATTTTTGCACAAGATTGGCAAATAATACATGATTTGGCTGATGATTTTCCATTTAAACGGAACTTTAATGTAATTAATGGTTTTTATTATTATTTATGCTGATTGAACACTTACTCATTATCCAAACAACCAGCAGATCGCCAAAATTTTTGCAGAAAGATTTCCGTAGCTGATGCATTTGGCAGTTTTTTCAACGTTGCTGTTTTTGAAGCTGAAGACACGTCATAATGTTTCTCAACTTCCACCATGTAAACAAAATATCGCCAATCAAAGAATTTTCAAAAGACTTTTTTTACTGTGTTAAATAATCCAGCAACTAAATTAGGCAAATCCATAAACAGCACAAAAACTTCCATTAATTTTCCTTTTTGCACAATTTCAAACAATCACCAAATTGTATTACTTATTTTGGTAACATTTCGGATGAAACTGTTTAGCGCCATTTTATGGTGACCAAAAATATCTCAGCATCTGGCGACGATATCTCTGTAACGAAAATTAATATCATATCGTTTTACAAAGTAAGGAAAGAATGGGGGAGCATCATCGAAGGTACCCCGAAACGACTTTCGCAAATTCGGTAAAATCGCACCAAGAGCCACAATGATTGAAATTTCCCGAAATAACTAAAGCAAGTATAAGGGGATTACGAGCGCAGCTACTTTTTTTAATCACTTCGTACTTCATTAGCCATACAGAGAAGGTTTTAGACTCAGTGTTAAAAAAAAGTATCAACAGATTAATCTTTTTAAGCATGAGAAGATTAATTTCATGTTTTTTAAATTTGTATATGCTTAAATATAGTGCTTTCGTTTCTAAATCAATACTACTTTGTTCTTTATACTTATTGCTATTTTAGTTTCATGGGTAAGGAAGAAACTCGATTTTTAATCACGTCAAAAAGATGTGTTTTAAATTCTTTCACTTAAAACAGAAAACAAAAGCAAGTAATGATTTTTTCTAATAATTATTATTGACCCAGGCAACGCCGGGTATTTTTGCTAGTCTTCTATAAATTTTTGATCAAAAAATATCCGCAGACGAGCCTGTGACAAGAGCTTTTCTCAGAGGACCTTTGGAGAAAGATGATTTGTGGTGTTCACTGCATCTTAGCTGACATTTATCTGAAATCAAATTCTATTTGAATTTCGTTAAAGTGTTAATTAGTTCTCCCCCTATGTTCTCAGATCTTTTTTTGTTTCCCACTTTTTGCGGCCATTTGAAATTAAAAGTGCTATTTTTCACGTAAAATTCCGCTATTTTGTTAGTAAAAAACACATTTAAAAAATAAAAAAGCTCAAACTCAACTTAAGCATTGGTTTCCTAGGAGGGAATCGCCGACCTTTGGCGTCGCTTCTCGCCGAGAGGAAAACTTGATTCTTCTGCGCATGCGCGCCCGAGCAAAATCTGCGTTGTGAGAGGCACGCCGGAATCACTTGAGTTTGATTTCAGCGTCACGCCGAATAGCGACGTCTAAGCTCGGTGATTTCGCTTCTAGGAAACCAGGGCTTTAGGGGGGATTTTTATATGCAGAATGCTTGTACAGAATTTGAAATGGATTGATCAATTGGTTTTAAAATGGGAGTGAACACCGACTTTGAAAAAGTGATTTTGAGAAAAACGCGTTTTAAGGTCTAGAAGCTGAAAAACATCAATTCCAGCTCCATAGAAGACGGCCCTTGTAGCAGCTTCGATTTCCTCAGCATTTTCTTTTTTTTCATTATTTATTTATATTATATTTAACTAACCCCAAGCAAGCAGCACTGACATTAAAGACGTCCACAGCTGTCAGAACAGCTGCATTCTTCAGCAGCTGTCAGAGCTAGTTTGAAGGAGCAGAGACTGAATACTTGATAACCTTGAGAGTTTTGCTTGAAACTACTTGAAGTTTTGGGAATATATTTTTAAAATGTTTAACTACGAGACGGAAAAAAAAAAAGAAAAAAAAATCACTTTTTTGAAACTGCAAACCCCCTCCCCCCCCCCATCTTAATTTGAAGTATTTTATTTAAGTGGCTACTAAACTGCTATTTCTTCTATGTTTATGATACCTTTGTTTTCATTGTAAGAAACGTCTGTTACAAGAACACACATTACAGTTGAACATCAAAAATTGAAAATAAATGGAACCACAGGTATTTCATATTTTCAAATTGTTCAGATTTTAAACATAACTGAAATTAACATTTTGGAAAATAGTGTGGTATTTAATCAAGAAAGTGGTTATACAATATAAATAATCATAACATACAATGCAGTAAATAAATGCTACAATGTGTAATTACAGTCGGACACCGATTTAAGGCATTCATCGGGGCAGAAACTTTTAAATTTAAATCGGGGTTATTCGTACGGGGTGCAAAAAAAAAAAAAAGTTTAAAACTGCAATTAGTTTATCTAAAAGCCCTAATAAGCAACTGCACAAAAATATCTGTAATTAAAAACTGTTAACTTTTTATTCAGCATTTCTGCACATTAAAAACTAGTTAATTCTAAATTTTAAAGTAATGAGTAATAGATTTCGACAACTTCCTCGATATTTGATTCAAAATAGAGTATAAATTTGATTTAACAATACCCAATTTAATGATATCCTCAATTTAAGGATACATTTCATTGGTCTGGATTTGACTGCATTGAATGTCTGCCCCTTGATTCAACGATTCCCTCGATTTAACGATAACAGTTTCCTTTCCTTTGACATTTGTTAAATCAAGGTTATACTTTAGTTCTCTTTCGACTTTATGGAGAGAAGGGAATAATGTGTCATTTACAGTCTGCTGCTTGAAATATGTTTTTAAAGCTTCTATTCCATGTAAAGCATTAGAAAAATATTATTGCCTTTTGCCACAGAATGGCTGTTCATTGGTTGCCCACTTGCTTATCAAACATAGCTGATTCTGAGAAAAGTCTTTTTCTGCTTTGCATAAGATGGATATATCATTTTGGAAACAATCCAATATTTCCTAACTCAAATTATCAAGAAAAAATAATTTTCGGCTGTTAAAATAATTTGTTAGTTCGGGGTTGATTATTTGGCAAATAGGGGTTTTTGCCTTCCTTTTAGTCGGGTAAAAAGAAAAATTCGCTAAAATGTGAAATTCCTTAAATAGAGATTCGTGAAATCGGGGTTCGTCTATACATTTTTTAAACAAAAATTAACTCTCACTGTTTAAAGGAAAAGTGAAAATTATTTAAAGTACTGTATGTATTCTTCGAGCTGGGGGGCCCCAATGGAAGGTCAGAAAAAGTCAATCTGACCTTCCAAAAAGTCTTAATTCAGCAAATTTTGTCTGATGGTTCAGCAAATTCGAATTCATAATTGCAATTATAAAGTGCCTGATTGTTCTTTTTCATTTGATGTACATATGTGTGCCATGTAAACATTTGGCAAAATTTGGAGTTCCATTCGGCAAATTGAGAACTTCCCCTCTTCAAAAAATTTACTTTTGGGGCACAGGGCTGGAAAAATCTTAAGTCTACAAAGTACATGCCCTAATAAATTTTTGCCCAGTTTTTCTCATTGTATAATAATAAAAACATTTGAGTTTGTCGTACAGCATTAATCAAACAAAAAAAAATTTAACAGCTTCATATCTGAATCAAGAATTATTTTAGTATAAAACATTTAAAAAAATGTTTAAATAAATAGTACATAATAAGTAGCCATTAAAATGACCAATTAAAAATTATAATTACATGCCCTACCAGGCATGTAAAGGAAAAAAATTTCATGCCTGATCGGAATTTTTACATGCTCCGGGCATGCCAGGCAATATAATGTTCGAGCCCTTTTGGGACACATCCCTGTCTGTGTGGAACTATTATACAATATTTAAACAATGCAAATCAAATGCATATAAATTGTAAGAAAATACAGAACCTTCACTCAAAGAAAGCACATTAATTTCTGCAAACTCACTTGAACTCATTTAAAAAAATCACTGATTTTCTGCAGAGAGAGTTCTAAAATGTACTTTCAGTTTTTTGACTATTTACAGTACAAGAATATTTGTTTATCAGTTGTTGAATTTTAACTTTTCAACACTATTATCCTTCTTTTCCACTTAAAAATGTTATAGGGAAGTTAAAAAGATATCATTGAGCCCACGAATCCTTCCTTTTAAGATTGCCTGAAACTGACTTTAAAATCTGAAATGATTTCAGCAGGGAACCTCTCCACTCACATTTGTTATATGCATATGAATCAAATTCTTTTCCTCCATAAGTAAAGAAATAAAAAAAGGCTTTTGTTTCAATCATAAAATACGTATGTTGCTTAAAGCAATTTAAATTGTTTTTTGTTTTAATTTCAGAGGACATTTTGGGTTGTGGTTGGATGATGATTTATTCCGTGGTTGCACAAACTCCTGTCAGACATTTGGAAATGATCCATTATGCCCAGTAGAAGATTTTGAGGTTAAAGCAGTTGAAGCTTGGGGCTTTAAATGAAAAAATAAATAAAACATGTGTAGCTATGTATATACATATATATATATTTAAAAAAAAACCATGACTTTAAGTTGTATCAGATGTATTTTTTGTTAAGAAAGCAAAGTTTTAATTTATTCTCTCTGTTGTTATATTTTCTGTTATTCCGGAGAGGAAATATATTGTGTGAAAAACTTTGTATACTGTGTTATTTGAGCTGTTTAAATTACTTTACTGTTAGTGTCGTCATTAATGAACATCATCGTGCAAGTAAACTGCTACAATGAGGTTCATTTTCTTAGCAAATTCCTAGATAAGGGCAACTTGAGGTCTTTTTAAATGGAAAATAAAATACGCTGTGACAAAATGGGAATTTTTCTACTGATTGAAGATAATATATGACCCAGCAGACAAATACACAAGTCATTTTGCCATTTAACTATGAACGCCAAAAGCATGCTTAAATATAGTAGAGTCTGACCACTGGTTAGATGGAAAAACTTCTGGCACACAAGTGGAAATGGACGCATCTATTAACTTTCAGGGATGCAAGCTTTAGCAGATGTATATTAGCCTCTAATAGCCCAGTAAATTTAGGTCGAAAATAGGGTTGATGCACCACAAATTTATAATTAGCTGAATTTTTCAGGATTAGTTCCTGAACATGTATAGATCAAATCCTGAAAAGTCCCCTAAGTTCCATGTGAGCTTTTATCCAAAACGGCCGATCAAAGATGGCCGCCTAGTACTTTTTGTTTTCCTTATAACTCGGTCAAAATTGAAAAATTTTTAGTTCTGGAAAAAAAAAACTGTAGGGTCTAGAAGTAATATTGTTTCGGTATATAACCTAAAATAACCAATAAAAAACTTCTAACATTTGTTTTGACACCAAGAACTGAAATTTCTAACTACTAAAATAAATAATTTTTTGAATTTATTTTTTGAGACATGTTTTCCCTTATATATTCATCAATCAATGTTATTTTTCAGTTATAAAAAATGCTTTGTATGTTTGAATTGGTGCTTGTGTTTTACCGACATTTCCCTATAAAAGCTGTAAATATATATAATTTACAAATTGAGATTTTTTTCTGAAATGCAAAATTTTTGGTGTGAAAATTCAATGCTAATTTGTTTAGCTCTTTGAAATTACTATTAATCGTAAAGTGGCTCCAAATTCCTTTTGTAGAGGTGAGAATTTATTTAAAAAAAAAACACTCACTGTAACGATAGAAATTCATCAAAAATCGTTCAAAGCTTTTATTTTGTTAATAAAAAGATCATTGTTATCTCAATATGGTATTTTATGTGCCAAATAGTTACTCAAGAATGATTTAAAAAAAATATTTCCATATAATTAATTATGTGACAATGGAAAAAATGTCGAAAAATTTCTGCCTTCAACTCTAGGAAGTTCTATCAGGGAAGTTAAACTTCAGAAGAAAAAATGGTTTAATATTAAGAAATGAGCATTATGTTCAGTCTTCCCCAGTTTTTTACCAGAATGCTGCTGTTTTCAAATCAAATGCTAATTTAAGAGATCCTCTGAAATATATATTAGTGACTCAAGTACCCTAGCTTTTTGGTTGAGTTTCTCTGAGAAATGATAAAAAAAACAAGCGGGGCAGTTATTGTTGAATCAGTAGAATCTTATGTTAAGCCACCACCAATTTATTCATCCATTAAAGATGAAGGATTTCTTATGCACGCATTGGCATGAGACGAGTCAGACATATGCCTTAATACTTCAGTTGTCTTCAGAATTTTTTTTAATTTTTACATGAAGCAGGGATTTTAATGGGTACACCGGTGCATTACCAACTAACATTGGGAAGAAACAAAGAAGGGCAAAAGAGGCATGTCTGTAACATCACTGTATTTTTTACCCCCAAAGCAATTTAACACTAAGGAAATCAATATATTGAAAGTACAAGAAGCCTTGGGTCCCTTGAAGGATCTTCTTCTTTTTCTGCACGCAGCCACAAGATATGACTCCACATCAGCAATATTCAGAAAAGGGAAATCTGGAGCTTTCAAGATGCTACGATGCTACAGGAAAACCTCAAACTGCTTTCTCTGATCTCACAGTTAAATAGTTCCAGCTTGATCCAGACAAGGACGGATCCAGAAAGTTTCCAAGGAGGGGGTGGTTTATTTTATAAACTAACCTCTTATTGCGTATCTGATTTATAAATGCTTGCGGGGGGGGGGGGGGGAGTTGCCACATGATTTTCATCTAAAACAACTTAAATATAAAGATTTAGTCAAGGATGTTTCAACCCCCCTCCCCAACATCATGTCCACAAACATTGCGCTTTTGTGAAACTTCAGTTTCGAAAAATTATCACTGAACCTGTTCTTTCCCCTGAAATTACACGAGGTGTCTAAAATCCCGTCTGTATGACTTACATTTTGCAAAATGCCCGAGGGTAGGCATCCAAACTTCTTCTCCTAACATCGCCAAAGATCATCTAAAATTGCCTTTTTGAAATTTAAATTCCGAAAAGTTTCTGGAGGGGGGATTCGAAGCCTATTCCTTTTCTTAACATCATCAACAAGGACTGACACTTGCATTTTAAGACTTGAATTCAGAAAAATTGCCGCTGCAGGTTCTCTCGAGAGGGGTGATCGCCTCCATTGCCCTTCGCCCCCTCCCTTGTATCAGTCCTTGGATCCAGAAAAGGTCGTTCAGACTGCAGAAGTGTTCCTGAAACATCTTCTTGGTTGGGGAAGACTTAATTCACTAGATGCATGACGATACAACCGCAGTAATAATTAAGTAACCAAAACTCGTTCTTCGAAATTTGAAATCTGGCAACTCTTCCACCCACAAGTGCAGCAGCTTCACAGCATTAACTTAGTGTTCATCCTCAAGTACAATAGTGGCTGAAGAAAAACATGAATCCAATTGAATGGGGATGTGTTTATGAAGGAAGGTGGACTGTGCACAATGCTTTCGTCACTTCCCACTCTTTTGTTCGTCCTCTTCTTCTTTACTTAATGTTTTGTGACTACAAAAGAGCCGTAATTATGTGAGACTGATCTCAGATGCCAATGAAAACGCAAATCCTTAATGTTCCAAGTTCTGTATGCATTGTTTAGGCGAAACATGTAAAAAATTCAGTGCCTGTACACAGTTTCGAAGATGAGGATGATGTTGAATGATGATGCTTTTTTTTTCTAGATTTTTACTGTCTTTACTTTTTCTTTAATATATATTTTTACATGTTTTTCAATAATATGCCAGTTTTTAAAGCATTAAATGATATTTTGCAAGTTTTTTGAAAAATTTTTAATGGTCACTTTTTTTCCCTTATTATCATATTCTCATTCCAAAGCTAAAAATAGTAAGATTTCTTTCAGGAAAGAATAAAAGCTACTTGCTTATTCAATAAATGGAATTTATCAAACATTTTGCAGTTAATATTTTTAAAAGAATATCATAAAAAATTCTTTATTTTAGAAGTTTATTTGTTTTTCTGCTTATTATGTAGAAAATAGAATTTTTAGCTTTTGGTATCAAAACAACTGTTTGAACTTTTTTATTGGTTATTTTAGGGTATATATCGAAATAGTATTACTTTTAGAGCATACAGTGTTTTTTTAGAACTGGAAAATCTTTTTATTTGGCCGAGTTATAAGGAAAACAAAAAGTACTTGGTGACCATCTTTGAACCGCCATTTTGGATGGAAGTTCACAAAGGAACTTAGGGGACTTTTTAGGATTTACTGTAGATGCTATGAGGAACTAATTCTGAAAATATTTCTTAATTTGTGGTGCAAAAAATTCTAAATTTACTGGGCTATAAATCAAGGAGAGTCACATTCAAACGAGCGGAACACGCACATCAAATGTTACTTTTCTCCCTCATTCAGATAGACTTGTCTCAACTGGTTGATTGTCATTTCCATACAATCCGTGGTCAAACTAATTCCATTGTCACCAAATTAAATGCTCACTGCCTTGTACAACATACACTGAAGGGCTAAAACATTATGACCATCCTCGATTTTTTCAATGAACTTATCTGGATGACATTGAATGCACTTTAAAAAGTAAGAATGATGATTATAACTGATGCTAGAGAAGGTAAGGAATCATCCTTTCTGTTACGTTGGCAAGTGATTGGGAAAACAGCTGATCTCAGCGAATTTGATAGAGGGCAGAATATAATGTCTCAAAGACTTGGATAGATATAGCCAAAAATACAAGACTGGTAGGTTGTTCATGATCTTTTGTTGTTATTATTTATGCAAAATGGCAAAATGATGGTGTAACTAACAGCAGACACCACAAGGCAGGATGTCCATGTGTCATCAAAGAAAAATAGGTTGGAGACTCCTGCTTGGTAAAGCCAAACAATGCCAGAAAGTGCCTCAGTTGACAGCTTAATACAATGTAGGACTACAATTGTTTTGGAACACACAGTTCAGCTCAGTGTTTCCTATGGGATTCAGTCTGCCCAATCATGTATCTCTATTGACCGTACATCATTATACTACCTACAAAGGGACTGGGAACATCAATACTGGGCCATGAATGATTGAGAGCTGCCTGGTTGTATTTATCACGATTTCTTATCACTTTTATAGCCATGTCAAGGTATACCATACCGTCTTCCTGGCGAAACTCTTATGTAGGGTGACCGATCAGTGAATGAAAACTTAAGCGCATTTTTATTTTCAAGAATTCACAGCATCGCTAAAAATTGTAGTATCTGCCACATGACAGTAAAAACACATGAAATGATGTATGTATTTATTTGAAAAGAATTGTGAGATTTTTTATGGTTCTTTATGGTAGGCTTTTTGGGAGGTTGAAATGAAAAAAAGTGCCCAGACCCAGTGAATGAACACCTTAACCAACGGAAAAACACAGCATTTTGTTTTTTTTTTCTTTCTGGAACTGGGTAGAAGGGAGTTACTACTGCCGTTTCATCTGGGGAGAAAAATGTTTTAAAACCTTATTTTTCACAAAAAAATACGAGGTGTTCATTCACTTGTCTGTCTACCCTACATCAAGATATACACAGGGCGGATATGGCAGTATTTTCAAATATATATTAAAAGACTATTAAAAAAAAGCATTTAAAAGTGTTTAGAAATTTTTTTTTGAACATTTAGATTTTTATAAAAATATTTGAAAAGTGACCATTTTTTACCTTTTTTTCAAACTTTGCTGCCAATGTGTGATCTTCCCATGTTTAGGATGGCAATACACAACTTTTTTTTGCTATTAGAAGTTACTTATCAAAAAATTTTTTTTTTCGGCCCACCCTACTGTCTAGGTTCTGTGGTAGTAAAAGTTGATTTGAAAATCAACACCTAGAAATAAATGTTAACCTTGTTTAAATGAGATCATTTTGAGTTGTATAATCATAAGACTTAATAGAATTTGAGATAAAAATACAAAATTGTACAAATATGTTTAATTACATGAAAAATGAAACCCTAATGAACATATTTAAATAATATTCAGCACTGCTTTCACAAATCATCATGTAAGTGATGTAATTGTACCATTATATATTGGCAAAGAATCTGTTTTTATCATGAATCACACTCCGATTGCAAGCAAATGTTGCAAACTTGCGAACAATATTATGATTCGTTTCCTGCCCAAGAATTATTAAAATTCGGCTCATTAAGGATTGCTGATAACTTTCTGAATTTTTAAGATATTGAACTGGAATTTGATTATTAGTTGGAGTACCTATTTGAGTTTTAAGTTATGAAAGTTATAAATTGCTATCATATACATGCATAGTGAAAAATTAATTGCTTTAAACGTTCATATTTCATCAAATTTTCGACATTTTAATTTCAAATTTTAGTATTGTACTTCTTTTATATACTGTCAAGTTTTCTGAAAGTTTAGTAAGTTTTGATGGAAAACATTACGTGTTATGAGCCAAAAACCTTCAAATAAAATTCGTAGTTTTGAAAGAAATGCTTATATCGTCCTGAACATCAGTGATACTTTCTGAAAAGTATGTTAAATAATTATACATTAGAAACTAACTAATGTCTGAAATTTACAGCTTATTCCTAGCTATTTACGATAAGGAATGATAAAAAAAAAACGTTTCTGTTTTCTAAAATTCGTTGCTGATCCTCTAAATGCATGGGCGAATTAATATTTACTGGAAGATGACAGCGGGGATCTACTTTTTATGTGACAAAGAGCTACATAACATTTGATCTCTTATTTCTCGGGAAATACATAAAAATGTGAATTTTTAAAAGTGTCCCAATACTTTTGGTGATATAGTGGTATACTTTATACGGATAATACTTCTGGTATGTATCACAACATCTTCGTAGAAATGGGGTATCCGGAGGTCCCCCCCCCCTCCCCGGAAATTTTTTCGAAATTGTATTTCTTAAAATTCAATTTATATTATCTCCGGTGATGTCAGGAGGAGGAGGAGAGATTCAGAGACTTATATGAAGGCTTGGAGCTGGGAGGCTTTCCTGAAGAAAAATTGAAGCTCTAAAAAGGAAATGTTAGACAATCTTTAATGATAAGGTGAATTGAAGACGCTCTCTCGAAATTGAAGTACTGAAAACGCAATTGTAAGCCACCTATGATTAAGTTAGGGGAAGTATGGAGTTCGGGTGGCCAGGAAAATTCCTGAAATTGAGTTCCTAGAAGCGCAACTGTACGCTATCTTTAAGAACATTACGAGAAACATTTGAGTTCAGAGGTTCTTCTCTTGAAATTTTTGAAGTTTAAATTCCAAAAGCGAAATGTTTTGATGATCTTTAAAAATGTGATTGGGGTTTAAGATTATCGGGAGTATTTTCCCGGAATTTTTTTGAAATAAAAGTTCCAAAAGCGATTTTCTGCGAAGTTTCAGAAGAACTTTAATGTTGTAGGGGAAGAGGATCAAGAGCATTTCGAGTGTAAATTCTGTGAAATTAAAGTCCTAAAAACGTCATTGTAGGCCACCTTTGATGAATTTAGGAGAAATGATGGGGATTGGGACTCTAGCTAACGAAATGTTTCGAAATCGAGGTTCTAAAAACTTAATTGGCCATCTTAAATAACCTTGGGAGAAGAGTTTGGGTACGATTTCGCCTCAGATTTTATTTACGATTGAAGTTCCGATCTTAAATGATATGGAAAGAGGAGGATCAAGTATAATTTTCCGGGAAATTTTTCGAAAATTAAGTCCAATAAACGCAAATGTAGGTTATCGTTGACGTAGGGGGTAAGTAGCTGAATGTAGGAAGAGTTCGAAGACTCTTCCCCGGATATTTTTTGAAATCAAAGCCTTAAAACTAAAGTTTTAGTCGATTTTTATGAATGTAGAGGAATATGCACACTTCCATGGAATTTGTTCAAAATCGACGTTCTGAAAATGCAATTTTGGCTTCCTTTTGAAGAAGTTTAGGGGAGGGACGGGGTTAGGGACTCTTTTCTAAAATGTTTTCGAAATTCAGGTCTTTAAAACGCAATATGTATGCCACACGCAATAACTTTAGGGGAAATCAGTTGGAAATTTAAAAAAAAAGTTGTAAACCTGAGAGTAATTTTGATTGTTAATTTGAGGAAATGCTTCAAGTTGCCATTAAATAACTCTTAAAAATGCCCGAAAAGGATAATCCAGGCATTACTAGGAAAACAACTGCTTTGTTAAAATAATAATAATAATAAATTAAAAGAAATTGTCAGCGTGCATTAAAATAAGGGTTACTGTTTGACCACGGAGTGTATGTAATTTGGCAATCGGCCAAGTTCAGACGATTCCATCTGAATGAATCTAGCGGGACGATGGGAAAAGAACGATGGGATTTTGATGCGCGCGTTTCATAATTTTACTAGGGCCTTATTTATTTATTGTCTTCACTGAGAGGAAAATGAGTGGGAACAAAATGAGATTCTATGGGAACAACAAAAAGACAATAAAATGTTTTCATTTCGTTCGGAAATTCAAAAGCGAAATCGTTAGCTAAAAAATTATGTTTTAAACAAAATAAATCAATTAATT
Organism: Uloborus diversus; assembly: GCF_026930045.1. Lineage (NCBI taxonomy): Eukaryota > Metazoa > Arthropoda > Arachnida > Araneae > Uloboridae > Uloborus > Uloborus diversus. The sequence goes on from NC_072731.1 coordinate 170,935,810, forward strand.
TTTGAGTGAGAATATCGATCGAATATAGTTTTTTTAAAAAAAATTATTGCAGTGAATAAATTGTCGTTTTTAAAAAACTGAGTAGAAATAATTAAGGGGCAAACGCGCACTTCTGTATCAGAAAAACTGCTATCCCTGACAGGTAATAGACGCGTCCATTTCCGCCTGTAAACCGGATATCAGCTTTAGCATATAATCCGTGGTCAGACAGAAGAAACCAATGCTTTGCAATGCTTACTGACAGTAGGGGAGAGTGGTGTACCTTGGGACACTTTTCATATTTTAATTTTTAACGTCAATTATTTGAATGAAATTTAAAATCTAAAAGTCATATTAAAATACCCCAACATACTTCTATGCAATATATACACTCTGTCGCAAAAAATATATGCACCTAGAAGAATTAGAGCCACAATCATGAAACTCGGCACTTGGTAGCCGATATGCAAATGATTAAAATTTCAGCGTCAATGAAACAAGGCTAAGCGCGCTATGAGCATGTGAATTGCGCACGTGGGAGACTTTAAAAGCATGAGTACTTGTACCGTAGAGCTATTCAATTGAATCTGTTGACTTTGGTAGACTGTATTGTGACTTAAGATGCCTCTAAGACGTAACCGGCGGCAGTACGAACAGCTGACGGGGTTTGATAGGGGCCGTATAATAGGCCTCAGAGAAGCAGGTTGGTCCAACAGGAGTATTGGTCGGAGTGATATGGTAGTTGCTCGGTGTTGGCAACAGTGGATCACGGAAGGGAGAGGTTACCGTCGCGGAGGCTCAGGGCGTCCCAGGAACACAAATGAACGCGAGTATAGCGCAATCAGAAGAGCGGCCATGTCGGTCAGTCACCGACAACGCCGAAGTTGACTTAAGGAGCCGGCGTCCATTAAGACGCTTGCCACTGACTCCACATCACAGGCAGTGTCCAGTGGATTTTTGCCGACCTCGGTCAGCTTGGAGTGTAACAGACTGGAGGCGTGTGATCTTCAGCGATAAATCCCGATTCAGTCTCAGTGCTGATGATCACCGTAACGTGTGTGGAGGCGCACCGGCCAGCGCTCCGATCCGGCATTTGTTGTCGAGCGGCATACAGCCATTTCATAAGGTGTGACAGTGTGGGGAGCGATTTCTTGGGACATACGATCACCTCTAGTTATTCTCCAAGGCATTTTTACAGCTCGCAGATACATGGACAGTATTTGGCCGACGATTGTTCTGCTTATGCTATCAAGTCGCCCAGATGCCATTTATCAGCAGGACAATGCTCGTCCACATACTACGCGTCTCTCTTAACATTGTCTTCAGGGATATGACGTACTCCCATGGCCTGCCAGGTCACCAGACCTTTCGCCAATAGAGCATGTCTGAACGTGCTGGGAAGGCAACTGTAGCCATCCTGGGGTACAGGGGAATTAACGACGCAGTTGCAAAGGCCTTCGTGAAGCTGGATTGTCTTATCGTGCAGTAGCCGCCCGTGTGCAGCGTAACCGCAGCACAATCATGCGTGTTTCGAAGCAGTGCACGGACAAGGGCCGGACAGCTCGGAAATCCGGGAGTGGACCCCGAAATGCGACGTCAGCTCGCGATGACAGACACCTGGTGCGTATGGCGCTGACGGACCGCACAGCTTCATCTAGACAATTGGCAGCACAGTTGTCCACAGCAACAGGTGTTTCATTGTGTGCTTCATCAATTCCGAGACGTCTGCTGCAGCGTGGGCTGCACGCAAGGATTCTTTTATACAGGATTCGTCTCACGTAAAACCATCGCCTCCTGCGGCTACGATGTGCAAGTGCATAGGAGCTGGCGTGCTGATTGGCAGCACTTTGTCTTTTCTGATGAATCCCGCTTCAATTTGTGCCACCATGATGGCCGAATTCGGGTCAGGCGGTATGCCGGTGAACGGCACATTCCGGAGTGAATTATCGAACGCCACACTGTACGAACACCCGGAGTTATGCTCTGGGGTGCCATAGCATATCATGGACGATCAGAATTGCCACGAATTGTGGGCAATTTGAACAGTACCCGATACATAAACGAAGATTTACAGCCCCAAGCTATTCCTTTTCTGCAAGGATTGCCAGGGGCTGTATTCCAGCAGGATAATGCACGTCCACATGCAGTGGCGGATCATGTGATTATGAGGCCCCAGGCGCAGCCTGATCCTGAGGCCCTCACAACAAAAACGATAGAGTCTTACTAATATTAACAATGCTGGAAATCATAACTTTTTAATTTTTTTGAATAAACGAACAAGCATTGGGGGGGGGGGGGGAGGACAGTTACATTATTATTTAAAAGGGAAAAAACGACATTTCTGACCAAAAAAAAAAAACATTACAGTGAAAAATTTTGCCTCCTATATTTGTTCGTAATTTAGTCAGTACAGGGGGAGAGATCCTCCGAGCCCCGCTTTCTGGCATTTACAGGGGTCGGAGTGATGATTTCAAAAATTTTAGGACAACAGATAACAAGTTTTTTTTTAACTTAAACGTAATGTATAAGTTTGATTTTCGCATGGATGGCAAAACGTTTGAAATTCAATCTTGAAAATTACAATACAAGGCATTCAATCTTTTATTCTTTAACACAGTGATCAGTATGAAGTAAAAATAAATGTACATATTTCCAATTGCGTCTGTCAACTTGCTTTGTTGTTGTTGAAAAAATGTCCTTAAGAAGGAGGGATTAAAAGCAGAGTGCAAGGTGCAAGTCCAAAATTTATTGCATTTTTCTTTTTATCAGATAATCTGATACTTTTTGGTATCTCAGAATCATCAAAAATATCCCTGTAAATTCCAGATAAATCATTTAAAGATGCAAATAAATAATTGTTTTTTATGGCACAACTAAAACTATAAGAAAACCTCCGCTTACGAAATTTTATCTTGGAGTGAATTTGAAACAAAAGCTTTGGATTGCTTCATTATAACCAATATGTTTCCAGTAGAAGATAAAGAACATGGAATTTAAAATACAGCTTGATTTTTCAAGATACTTGTCAACCTCGTTGTCTCGCCGCATCAGCATGAGACAATACCTGTGAAAATAAAATGCTTTAAATTCATCCCTGATGGCACCCATGTGCTAATTTTGCATCTATTTCTCTCTACTTTTTCAACCACAAGGAAGAGAATTTCGTTTCCCATGGCATTTAAATAAAACAAACTATTATTCACATTTTTAAAACAAAAAGTTAGTGACTAAATTTAAAAATTATATGTGCAAGAAATAATCCAACTTCCCTGAACAGAAGCACAAATAAAAGCAAATTGAGTCTTTGTATTGGAAGAGCAAGTAATGCTCAGACAACAACGCAAGATAAGTATTATAAAAATAAATATTACTTCCCACCTGGGGACAAACCATTTAACCTTTGTTCTAAATATGCTTTTTGAACCAAGTGCTTACATTTGGGTTCTTATTTTGTTGTATAGCTTTTTGTAGAAGAGGAATGACTGCAAGATTTAGAAAGTATAGATAAAACAGTTTTATATTGAGCATTTGCTTTTGTTAACTGCATCCCCCTCCCTTCTCTAGAAGAAAAGTAGCAGCAGCATAGGTTTTTCTCTTCCTTTAAAAAAAAAAAAAACTTAAGGTCTACGAAGCTTATCTTGTCTTTAAATACAGGCATATCAGCATGCAAAGTTTCATTTTTCTGCACAAGTATGGAATATAATGTGAACATTATAGAAATTTTAGGAATTTTAGGACAATTCCTAACCCTGGACATTTAGCAAAATCCCAGCTTTCCTCAGTTTACCAATGGAAGTATAATTCAGTAGTGCAATCAGAAAAAAGTCCAAGGAGGGCGAAGCACTTAGCAAAAAGAAGAGAGAGAGAAAACTTGTGATCTGATAAGGAAAGGGGGGGGGGGTCCGGGGGTTCTCCCCCTGAAAATTTTTGAAACTTGAAGGTTTAAAAACGCCATTTAAGACTTTCTTTGCTGATGTTTATGGACAAAAAGGTGCAGTTGTCTCAGCGGAAAGTGGTAGAAATTGAAGCCTTAAAAACGCGATTATAGGCTATTTTATTAACGTTAGGGTAAAGTTAGGGTAAGGGATAGAGCCCAGGTAGTGCCCCCAATATATATTTTTTAATAGATCGAAATCAATTCTCTGCCTCTCTTCCCTTCCCAATTTCGAAATTGAACTTTCAAAAACAATATTGCAGACAAAATTTACATGATAAACAATTTTACGGGAAAGAGGTGCTGGGGCTCTTCCATGAAATTTTTTTTCAAAATTATGGACCTAAAAACTTCAGCAACATTTTATATTCAGGGGCTATACCATTTAAATTTTTTCTAACTGTAGTTTAAAAAACTTAATTTTTTTTATGATATTAAAGAAAGCCTGTTCGGGGACCTTTGCTTGAGTATTTTCTGAGATTCAAAGAGTTCAGCGGTTTTCGGAGTCCTGGGTGGTAATCCTAAGGCGTACGCTAAGAAGTGGAGTGATGAAGAGAAAAGTATAATAAGTTCGCGCGCGAGCATAGTTGCGCGCGCGCGCATCTATGACGAATCCAAGTGAAATTCTTACTCTCATATTTTTACTTTTCCTGAAATTATTTATATACTTCTGAAATTCAAAATTCGTAATTTAATTTCCTTTCATGTTTGAAAATCCTGATTCTTCAGAAGTTTTCAAGCAAATCTTAAAGCCTATGTTTTTTTGTTTTTTTATAATCATTACCATCATTTTTTTTTTTTTTGAAGCAGTAAAACATGGCAAATGTTGATATACACCCCTGAAAATAAAACTGAAACGCTTCAATAGTTGGGGAGAAACTAACCTGACAGCATTAAGAAAGCTACGCAGATCTTAATTATAGCATTACGACGCTGTTAGGTAAGGTTTGCCGCAACTACAGTTTTTATATAAAACGTTTGTCTTTAATAAGTAAATCAATCTTAATGAAGTTGAAATTGTAAAATATATTGCAAACAAATGGCACCAGTGAAAGAAAGAGAACACTCAAAATCAACTACTTTCGCAGCAGAGGTATTTAAAATTTTATAGTAATTTTATAAAGCGTTTTTGCAATGAATTGACAAATGGTTCTTTTCTCTGTAATGGAAATATAATTTGAAGAAGAATTAGCACTATATATTTTTTTAAAAAGCACTTTGTACCTCTTTAATTGTAGTCTATTATATTTCAAAATTTATCATTTAACACCAAGATTGCAGCATAATTCTAAAAATTAAATAGTTATTAAAACATATTTAACTTATCTCGAAAGGAATGGTCTTGTCGTTGATTGAAGACCCAGAGCAAAAGCACGAGCACGAGTGAATCCGAACAGCAAATGACATAACTTCTTCGTTCTTCCTTCAAAAAAAAAAAAAAAAAGAAAAAGAAAAAATTCCCGCCTTTTCCAAACTGCTTATTTAGTTAAATACGTCATAAAACTATCTTGTTACGGGTTGGTCAGGTCACTGGTGGGAAAGTGGGAAATTTAGCAGAAAGTAAAGAAAGAAAACACAGGAAAACACAGCTGTGCGCTGTGCCCGGCGTGTGAAAACAACTTCGATCTGGACCCCCCACAGATCTGTCTCTTCTCCCTTCAGCATTCTAGATAAGGAAAGGCAATATAATTGTTAGTCAAGAAGAGTGACCATTCCAAGAGGTCGAGTTTTACAACCCATGTTGTAAATCCTGCTGCCTGCTCCCCTTATTTAGAAAAACACCGATTCGGGCATAATCGCACAAATGACGATTGGTTTATTTTGAGGACTGATAAAATACTGACACAAAAATGACGACTGGTTATCATTTGTTTGGGAAGAGGGGGGTATCACCTCTCTCTACCCCCTTTCGACACTTCCTAGCTATATGGCTATTTAAAGCAAATATCTTCATGTGTATATCAATAGTGCTTTTTTAAAACAAGATGCATACTCCTTACTCAGACGAAGGCGACTTGTAAGTGGTCAAAGAACTCCTTGGAACGGGAAAAGTTTTCTGGCAAGTAGGCCCGGATGTATAAATTTCGGGGCCCCCTGCAAAAACTCTGTATAGGCCCACTCCCCAGAGGCCAGCAGTGTGTACATTCGTACCGTTAATAAGAACTTAGTGTTATTTTTTTCATTTCATTTTTTTTTTTCAATTTCTTGGGACGTTGGGCCCTTTCAGGTCGTGTCCCCCACCCCCCCTGCACTGCGTAGTTTGCGGATCCGAGCCTGCTGGCAATACTAACTGTGCATTTTATCAGAATAATTTTGTCGATTGAACACAATTTTATGCAGAAATTGTGGGAAGAAAAAGGAAAATCCAAACTCCTTGGAAAATCCAAACAAAGGCACCTGAAGCCAGGGCCCCCTAAGACTCAGGGTGCCCTATTTGAAGCAATCAGCCCGCGCCTAAACTTCATGATTAAATATCAATTTTCATGAGTTTTGAACATTTTCCACACAAAATTATGGCTTTCCACGACAAATTCTCAAAACAAAAAATGTTGGTTTTGAGGATAGGCCAGTTCGCAGCTCCGAGGCCCCCTGCTTTTCTGGAGGCCCCAGCTAGCGCCTCATGCGCCTATGCGGTGATCCGCCACTGTCCACATGTCGCCAGGACTGTCAAATCCTACCTTGATTCGCAGCAGATACAGCTTCTTTCTTGGCCTGCATATTCCCCGGATATGTCACCGTTTGAACATGTATGGAATTTCGTTGGACGGCGTCTCGCTCGTGATCCTCGTCCTGTTGCTTCGACAGACGAACTTTGGTTGCGCATACAAACAATATGGAATACTCTTCCGCTGGCAGATATTCAAACTTTGTTTCACTCCATGCCGAGCCGTGTAGCAGCTCTCATTGCGGCGCGTGGTGGCCACACAAAATACTAATTTCTATCTCTTTTTATTGTTTGTTTGGTTTGAAAATGTAATCATTTATTCGTACCCATTACCACTCAACTGTGTATTTTCACTCAACTATGATGCTTCCTTCATGGTGTTGCAATTTTCACAAACAGGAGTGTATTAAGAATCATGCATATATTGTACCTTGGAACGTGTCTTAAGGTACAAAATTTTTTTGTTTGTCCGTTTTCGTGGGGCTAAGTGGAAAATAAAATATTTTTCTAATGAAACATTTTCTATTTGATTAAAAAACATATTTTCGATCAAAAGAATCAGTAAATAAGAGATTGAATTTATAAATTAAAAGAAAATGAAACAGTAAACGAATAATTAAATGAATAAATCAATTAATGTATGAAGAAAAATAAATGAGCGAGTAAAAGAATGAATGATTAATAAAATAAGTAAATGAATGAAAAAATAAGTGAATTACTACATGAAGGAATGTAAAAGAATTACTTAATAAATGAAAATGTAAGTGATTTATATTAAAAGGTTGAGTGAGTAAATGAAACAAACTATTTCACTTTGCCCCATCCACTTTTCCCCGTATGTACTTGACTAATGGTACAATTTATTTAAAATACAAATAAGCTTAATATTAACTAAATTAATATCATATTGAATATTAGGAGATCTCAATAATATTTAAAATATTAATTACCATAACTTTATCATTTTATAGAATTAACAATAATTTTTGACGAACAACAAAATAGGACAATATGAGTATCATTTAAAAAAATGCCTGTATAACCAAATGTTTTAATCTTAGGCGGTATTTTTCCTGACGAATAGACTACATAGAGTACGACATAGTGAAAGTAATACCAGATAGGTGGAGCTAAAAGCAGAGTGAATATTTCACCATTTCACTTTGCCCCGCTATTTCTCTTTGCCCCATGTTCCCTACTTCTCTTTTATAGCAAAACAAAATTCAGTTGATTAGGTTTACAAATACGAAGACAGAAAATGAAATAAAAATGAAGAAAATATTCACTTTGGAGTCATGAAATTTTCTTTTTCTCACAAAATCGTCGATTTTATTCTTTTGATGCTGATTTTTACTATGGCACCTTTTAATGGTGAAGGTCACTCTTAGAGAGTACAAAAACATGGCTGCTAAAAATAGGTTGCTAGAAATTAGCAGTGTCCCAAGGTACAACACTCTCTCCTACTGAATGCGAATAATGCAATATGTACACTGGTTTTCCCATGCATTCTTTCCTAGTAGTGATCTAGTTTCTAGTATTAGTTATTATGGTAAATTTATAGTAATATTAGTAGTGACTTTTTTCTTGTGTGTGTATATATAAAATTAATTTAAATAAATCATTCTTCAGAAAGAATGAACTGACATTTTTAAAGAAATTGTTTGCACATTGAACACTTCGTTATTGTAAAGAAAATAGCTCAAACCGTTTAAACAATTACTTATCAGAAAGAGCTATTGACTAGGTATAGGGGGGGAGGAGGGGAGGGGAAGGCAAAGTAAAATCGAGGAACTATTTACAGCATGCTCGGAGAAAAAAGGACAAAGAAATCAGAAAATCAAACTAAAACTGGTGACCCGTTTGTAGGATGTACTGGGAAAGAGAGGAAATCAAACTAACACCGGCTTTAAGTTTTTTCTATGTTTTAGTTATTTTCGTTTGCGTTTTATCTATCCCATTTATCTTTTTAACATGAAGTAAGAGGAAACCGTGAAAAAAGTAATGGTAAATATACTTCCAACGGAAGTCCCCAGAAGTCATTATTCTTTGTCATCCATTTCTACAGCAGAAGTCTAATGGACAAGTTTTACGAGAAAAATCGATAGCTTTTAGTGCTTTTAAGGTGAAAATGCAACAGGTTTCGAATGAAGACTGAAAATGTCGTCACTGAAGAGGAAATTTGTTCTTTTAGACATTATATCAAGAAACCCATTTTTATTGTTTGTTTTCTCTTGAAGATAATTTCAAGAGAAAATAATCAGGTGGAGCTGCAAAAGAATGTACTAAAAAAAAATCGTAACTATCATGCTTTCGAAGGCAGGAATTTTATTTATTTATTTATTGAGCAATCACGAATTGCTTATTGTTCTCACTTGACAGTTTTTGGCGTCTTTTTATTTTATTTTCACCCCACCTTCCTCTGCTGCACCACCGTCGACCGACCCCTCCCGATGCTGCTCCTCCAGCGAAAACCGCCTCCAGGTTGCGTCCATATCCTACACACACTCGCGTACACACACACACGCCTACATACACACACACGTCTACACACACACGTCTACACACACACGTCTACACACATACGCCTAACACACACAAATACACACGCCCACACACACATACACGACGTGATTGTGAAAAACAAAATTTGAATTCAAGATGTCAAAAATAAAAATTTTATTCTTTAATTATTATTTTGATCTGCGAAAATTGCGAGATGAGCTGTCTTACATCTGAAATTTACCAGTACGTCTAAAACAATTCATTCTAGAATGAAACATTGAATTGAGATATAGTTTATAACTTAAATGCTCGGATTTTCATTAAATCGAGCAGTCAGAAGAATATCATTAAATAATAATAAATTTCCTGTACTAAACAGTGCATTTCATACTAATGTAGATGTTGATGCACTCCAACTAATGATTCAATATTATATGTTGAGTTTTAAACCAAATAATATTTATCAGCCAAAATCTGAAATATTCTGAAGCGATAAATATTGCTTTTGCTGGCTGCTTTTTACTAGGGCTCGACCGATGGCTCACTATTCATTGGAAAGGGGGTGCCATTGCCTCCGAAGAGGTTGGACTTCTGCCTGTTTGGACCGCGGGAGGTATTTTATTTCCCTCCTACCACCCACGGTGTGATCCTGTGGAGGTACTCCCCTATCCGCCACCTGGGGACGCGCTCAGTGTGGGTTATAGGCTCCCGTACTGAGTCTTAAGGGCATTGCAACATGGGCTATAGATCTCAAACTTACTATTAACCCCAATAAGTCTAACTACTGTGTTTTTTCAACTGATCTTAAAAATCGTGGAACCTTCCAACCGGACTTAAGAATTGAAGACTCCGTTATTAAGCGCGTCGAAAATCCCAAATACCTGGGAGTGTTTCTAGATCCAGAACTGAGATTTACAAAACATACGAAAATCACAGCAAACAAAAGTCGAAAGAAATTGAACATCCTCCGCAAACTCTGCGGCACCAACTGGGGCTCAAGATCATCAACGTTAAAAAGTACCTACTGCACCGTCATCAGGCCAGTAATCGAGTACTGTTCCCCCATTTGGGCACATGCATCCGAATCTGCTAAAGAGACTTTAGACTCAGTACAATATAGAGCTTCCAAAATCATCATTGGTGCAGTATCCTCTGCTAATAACACCAAGGCTGAACTCGAAAGTGGTCTTGTTTCCCTCGAGAACAGACGGAAACTTGCTACTGCAAAGTTCACAAATAAAATCAGAAGCCACAATAAAGACCACATTGCCCACAGAGCCTTCAACGCTTGGACAGGCACATCAAGGCTTCAGAGATCATCAACGCTGCAGTTAGACAGGGATATCAGAAGAGCCATTGGTCATGCCCATTCCTCCCTGGACATAACTCAAGAACCACTCTCTACTTTTAGACCTCCTAAGAGTACTAAAATCAATACCTACCTACTTGAACCATGCTCTAAGAAGGAACCAAATCAAATGTTATTACAGAAAGGTGAAGACACTATTCGTTCACTTGCAAAAGAAAACAGTGTATTAATCTACACAGATGGTTCCTTTGACATTGACTGTAATAGAGGTGGCGCAGGAATCTCCATCATTTATCCCTCAGGAAATAATGTCAAGCTTAAAATACCCACTGGCCAAATCGCCTCAAATTTTACTAGCGAACTTGTTGCTATTAAAGAGGCTCTTGCTCATTGTCTTTCATCCCCTACTCCTGAAGACCTAATAGATGAAATCGTGATTTTTTCCGACTCAAAATCAGCACTAGAAGCCATACGTAACGGTATGACAAGACTGACACAAGAAATTAATTTTCTTCTATACTCACTCAACACAACCTGCATTCTCCAGTGGATCCCAGCTTATGTCGGAATCGAGGGAAATGAGTGTGCAGATGCCCTTGCAAAGGAGGCACGAGACCAAGACCAACCACTAACAGCCACCTTCAAAGACGTTAATGCTGTAGCCAGGCGAAGGATCTATAATCAGCTTTTCAGCAAGGCAACAATCCCTGGCCTCCACTGCCGAAGAAACCTCTCTTCTACAATAGCTAGGCTACGTACTGGACATTTCAAGGGCATGAAGATTCTACCAAATAATATTAAATCCTATCCCATCTGCAAGCACTGTCCCTATTCACAACTAACCCCGGACCATGTCTTTAATTGCCAGGCCATTATTCGCTCCCTCCTCCAACTTGGAGCACCACCACATGAAATCTTTTACAGTCATCGGGCTCCAGAATTAGCGGATCTTGTTTTTAAAACTTTTGGAGCCATTTAAACCTTTCGCACTCTGCCCTTCTTTGGACACGACAACAACAACACCGATGGTTCAAAAATTTAGTCATCGGCATGCTAACTTGAATAAAACTTCATTCCATCGACCTTGAAAACATCTAAATACCGATGCATCGCCGATTTTTTTCGGAAAAAAAAGAAAAAAAAATCTAACCCTTTTTTATCTATTTTTTACTGCACTAGGGGGCTCTGCCCCCTGCTCGTTACCGCTCACCAATCCCCAAAGATTGCTTCGCAATCTTATTTGATTCGCAAAGATTTTTAAGTCGTCAATTAAAAAGAAACAGATTAAAAACACATTATGAGTTAGCTCCCTTTGGATCAAAAAGCACCTCTTCTCTGGATTTCAAAATAACTTGTACCAATTTGCAGAGCCGTAAGGGCTAAGGGGCTCCTGAGCATTGCATAACTGTAGCTTTGTACGTTTGAAAAGTCGCTTTCATATTCGTTGTCTCAAGTAATATATTTTGCTCTTTATCTCGGGGCTTGAACTGAGTTGAACCTAAGATTTTCAGTTACAATCGAAACCCTTAAAGTTTGAATAAGAAAGAAGAAACATGCGAATTGAAAAGACATTACTATGGCAACGCCAAATAAAACATGGAATAATTTTAATGGAGATGAAATTATTCGTACTTTATTTTTAACGGCTTGTAACTTTTTTCACTTTGGAGATAGAAGCTCAGTTTTTCGACCATTGGTCGAGTTAGATCTGAAGTAAAAAAAGCCTCTATTTCCAGTGGCGTCAAAAAGAAAACTGTGGGACAATTCCTTCGCTTTTTACTGGTTATGATCATGCTAGCTGAATAATTGAATTCAGCTAGCACGATCATTACCAGTTTTTATTTTTACTTGCTTTCTGCACTTCCAGCACTGACAAGCTTCAGTTACAGAAATACAATTGAGGCGGTGAGTAGCAAAGGGATGAAAGAGGACATGTTAAAGTTTCGTATAAAACGCGTTTTAAGTTCAAATCTTGATCTTAAGTTCAAATCTTAATATTTTTTTCTTCAAAATCACGCTGTATAGCAGCACCCACCAGAGCTATTAGTACTATCTCTTGTCCTAAAACAAAGGAGAGATTCTCCTACCGCTTGTACTGATTGTACCTCCAAGTTTTTAACTTCGACACTTACATCCCTTTGCTTATCACTGCCTTAATTAATTTTTTAAATTTTATTACTACGTTTTACGTACGAACAATCTTTTACAGCTGTCAAAAGTTCTTTTTTCGGGTTTATATTCCTTGCTTTCACTAAAAGTAATATCTTCCTCAGAGGAAAGCTAGATTAAAAGGTATTAATTTTCTCAGAAGCACATCTGTTGGATGCTTGGGCACAGGAGATCTTTTCATGATTTCCCTTGATGCAAGTAATTGATGTATTACTCGCGTGACTGTAGGGCATGAACTTGAAAATGAGATTAGTTGTGCACGAAATTGGACAATTCGGTGTGCAATAGAATATCATTGAAAGTTCATTTTAGACCAAGAATATGATGTTACTTGAGGACAACACTTATGTTGCGTAGGAGATATATTATTTTTTAAAAAAATCATTGAATGGAAAAATAACACTCAAGAATGAATGCAGCAACAATGTAATCCTTATATATTATTTCTGTAGCCTGTTTTTGGGTTCTACGCGAGATTTTCCTCAATTCTTGATCGATTTCTTTGATTTACACCTTATTTTAAAGCTTATCGTGCAGGCTACTGACGAAAAATAGACCCACGGTCTAAAAATTGTTTTTTTTCGGGCAAAAAAACCTGTTTTAAAGAACCAGAATGAGGTTTTCGGTTAAATTTATAACTTTAACTTGCACTGTTACCGACAGAGCTGAATAGCTTGATCGGCAGAGCGTTCGACTGGTAACCAGGAGAATACGTGTTCGGGCCCACGTCCGGACAATCTGCATCAAAAAATTAGAAAAATATCGCGCATTACATGAATAACAAATATGAGGAATACATGAGGTAGAAACGCTCCTAGCCGTTATGAAGACTTGATGCAACACGGAGCTAAATTGATACTCAATTGTGAGGTTTTTTTTAAAGCTTTGGCTCCGGGAAGAAAATTAAAGCATAATGTAAGCGAAAATATAAGTATCAGGTTTAAGATTTCAGACTACATTGGAATTGTTTTTTGTTCAGTAAAATATAATAAATCGTATGTTGAAATATAGATTCTTCTAATGAGTAGGACTCGACCGATGCATCGGCCTGGCAAATGCATCGACGCCGATGGTTCAACAATTTAGCCATCGGCATCGGCATCGGCGGCCGATGCTAACTTGCGGGAAACATCGGCCCATCGGCCTTAAAATACATCGAAAAGCCGATGGAATTGGCCGATGTTTTTGAAAAAAAAAAGGACCTTTGCTGTTTTACTTTTTAATACAAAGTAAAGAGAGTTATTGTTTTCATATAAAATTGTTTACTTAAATTTCAGTATGAATTTCTATTTTAGTCACCCCTGAAAGAGTTTTTAATACTGCATTCAGATTACCAAACAAGTTAATTATTGCGTTGTTTCTTGCAGCTGGATGTACGTATATATCTCTCATAAGTCATAACTCTAAGATGGTAAGCTGTAGAAGGTAAAGTTTTCGCATGTGGGGTGTGCGTACGTTCCAGTTGTGCACTTCCTTTTTTGTTTTCGATCGGGTGTTCTGCAAAGCCGGTTTACGTACTTTTTATAGCTATTAATTACTTATTTCAATGCAAAACTAATCTAACCTCTCAGACTGACAATCATTTGGTGATATATTGCCGAATTGGAGATTATGGAAACAAATATGAGATGGTGAAACCGGTTTTTGTGCCATTTTGGTAGATTCCTGTTGAACCGACGGTAAATTTTTAATTTTTCAATACTTGTAATATGAATCACAGTAATGCAGTCTTTTCTGTATCGCTTCAGCAAAGTTACAAGTTTGGGGCCCGTCGAAATACGTTTTGAGGCCCTATTTCTCTATCACGGAAGTTGTAAAACATTTATCATAAGCATTTTTGTAACTCTTACGGTGCCCCTATAATTATGGGGCCTCCCGTGCAATTGCAACATTTGCTATATTTTAAATCCGCCACTGCACATCAAAACAAACTCCGGTGCAAGTTTTAAAAGTTTTTTTCTGCTCCATGTTTATGATTATTTTAAACTCTATTTTTCACGACTATTTTTTGAATTTCCGAGAACACTTGCGTGCCCCTCCTCCCACTCCCTCAATTTCTGAAATTAAACTCCAGTACTAACTAATACTTCTGAGCTCTTTAAAGTAACACCATTCATAAAATTAGAGATTTTTTTTCAAACTTAATTTATTGTTTAGAAATAATCTAGAGCATTAATGTAAGAAATTGATTAAAGACGTTTTGAATGGTGACATAATTCGAAAATCAAAGGGTCTTTTGAATTTTTTCTTCAGAAGTGCTGAAGTAGATTCAGAAACTCTTCCGAGGCGTTGGTGGTAGCGGTTCTGTACTAAAAAAATGAGGCCGAAGTTGGGGCCGAAGTGTGAGTTACTCCAAAATCAGTGGGTGACTCCTCCCCCCTTAACCTCCCTCGTCGTTTCAAGCATTTCTTAAATATTTATAGCGATTATTTATTTTGGTCAAGAAATGTCATTTTGCGTATTTGTCGTATTCGTTTCACCTATATTTCGTAATGCGCCATCTTTTTTGCATCATTAATAGTGATCGATGTTTTTTCTGTTGTAAGTAAATATTTTTTTGTATTTATATAAAATCAATGAATAAGTTATTTTCGTTTTTATAGAAACATTTCAAGGATTTTCTATTATGGAATTTTTTAAATTTCAGAAAGTTATTCTTAAATTTAAAAATTGAATTTGAACTTGTTTGTAAAGCTTCATAAAAGATTAAGCAATCAAATTGTTCAATATTATGTGTGCAAACATCAGATCAAGTAGTATATTTATTCAGTTATTAACTTGGTGTAAATATTGAGTTTGTTTATTATAGCTGCGTTTTAAGAACCTCGCTCTTTTTATGACTATTTCTTTTTTCAGCAAAATGTATGTCACTGTAATAGCTTTTATGAAAAATGCAAACTTTTCTTTTCATAAATTTTAAATAGGTACAAAAATATTCCTAATATGATTTAATATTGTAATTTACCTGTTACCTTTTTTGGTTAATTTGATGACTAAAAAATGTCTACGTGCAATCTTTTCACTTTAATTGCGTAATTTGTTGACGGTTTCATAGTTTTATTCTTTTTTTTTAATGATTAAACAACATAATTTAATGTTTTAAAACTAATTTTAGTGTACCTAAATCCATACATTACTACAATATTACTGAAATCTTAGTTATATGTTCAATTAAAAGAAAAGAAAAAAGAAAAAAAAAACAAATCAATTGGTTATTAAACAGTCTTTTTGTTTTTCTTCCTTTTTTTTCTTTCTTTTTTTTTAGCTGTTGTTCTTGCTCTTTCATCATACAGCAGTCAAAAAAGGAGAAGCATAACTACACCCTATACATATTGTACGTAGTACGATCCAAAAGTTCGGGGACAAGCTGTATAGAACCTTACCCAGAATAGTTCACATTACCGAAGCACATCCAACTTCAAAAGATCACCTTGAGGGACTATGTACTTCGTCCAGTGTTCATATAACTTTTGGAAACACTCCTGGAAGCCTTTTTTCGCTACCTTCTGTGATGCAGCTTTATCTTCTCCTGACGGAAGAAATCGGCGTCCTTGCAAGTGTTTTTTTTTGCTGGGAACAGGTAGAAGTCACACGGAGCTAAGTCGGACGAAACGTTGTGTTATTTGTTTGTCATATCAGAGTATTGACCAATCGAACCGTGCATCCTCAACATGAAAGTCGCCTTCTTCCCCACGATGAAGTTAAAAGCAGCAACGCAAGAGGCCTTACTGGAGGTTGCGTATAAATGTCTTCCAGGAGTCCTTCGAAAAGCTATACGAACGTTGGCAGAAGTGCATA